>NC_057808.1:253777195-253884960 GCF_018294505.1 Triticum aestivum | reverse complement strand
AAGCCTCATCACAAGCATCTGAACAAGCCTCATCACAAGCATCTGAACAAGCCTCATGTCAAGCATCTGAACAAGCCTCATCTCAATCATCACAAGCAGCACAAGCCTCATCATTGAACCCTCTCCATTAGCCCTAAGTTGTGTAGGGCATTTGCATACACCTCTGGAGGGCATGATAGTCTCGGAGGTAGCTGCCCAAGACCCTCAAGCCTTTCTTTGTTCACATGGGGTGTTTTATACCCATTGCCCCCTGCATGGTTCAGGATCTCAATCATGCATGTCTGCAGAGTTAGGAAAATTCTGTTGAGCTTGTAAACCTCGTAGCCTTCAAATTCCTCCAAAACACCCTTAATAAGGTCTTGTAGTGTTTTAGGACTCAGACAATCTGTTAGGGATTGTAGCGAGTTGAAAAACCCAAGGTCAAGCACATTCAAATCAGGACTGTTGGCAGGTTGTTGTATTATTCTGATGTCAAGTCCAGTTTTTGCGACGACTTCTAGAAATTCTGGGTTATCTGGCAAGATATGGGGCTTAGCATTATCCTGCTGAATGTAGATAGTCTGTCCAGCATCACTTTCGGGCCAAACAGCTTGTATCGCTGGCAGTACCTTCTCTATCAGGAACTCCCTCATCACTTATCTGTCGACCTTTATTGATTTTGTCTTTATTGTACCTTTGGGCTTGTTGTCGCTTCTTCTTTGAGCAGGAACTTCTTTCACGAATGGCCAGATACCGATTTTCCCAGAGAAGGTCACATTTCCTTCATTGTCCCACCTTGGCCTAGCAACGGCCGTTAGGAACATCACCTTGCCAATACAGTTGCCATGTATAGACCTCGTAGGCTCTTCCTTCCCATCTAGCAGATAATATGTCTTATTCTTCTTTGTCATGTTAAACCATTTCTCGTCAATATGGACAACATTATGCATAGTCTTGAACTCAGGCCTTGCAGTTGCTGTTGTTGCCTCATCAAGCATCGACAAACAAAATTTTATCCTGTCCATCTTATTCTTTTCCTTTAGAGCTGGCTTCACACAGTTTGTATGCCTCCTTATCAAATTTAGCATGAACTTTCTATGTAGGGTGGTAGGGCTACATCCTAGTTGCCAGGCCAATGACCTAATAGTAGACCGCTTGTTCAATGGGATTGTTAGGATTTTTTCTAGGTTAATGTCCTTAGGCTTTCTTACACAATTTCCCTTTCTCTGATTGGAAACATCCACCTCCTTACCTTCTTGAATTTGCAACATTGCTTTCCTCCAAATTCTTTGTACATTCCAAACACCCACTCCAAAAAAAATGGTAATGTCTTGCTTATCAGTTTTCATAAAAAATGCCTCCTCTACTCATACACAGTGTATGCAATGCTACATAAGCAGCAATTTTTTGTTGGTCATTGAGGGTTTTATTTTTCCTAACAACTTGCCCAACGCCTGCACCAAGACATACAACAAAGAAATGATTAAATGAAATGATCAAGTGATGAAGTGATGGAATGATCAAGTGATGAAATGATGGAATGATCAACTATAACTGTACCTGGATTTTGAACAATTTCATCTCCTTCCATTCCCCGTCCTGCATCTTCTTCCATTTCATCTCCCACATGTCCTTCCATTTCATTTTTTGCATCGTCATCCATTTCATCCACATCTTCTGCAGGTGGAGTGAAGTTGAGGTCTGGGAGATCTATTTTCTCCTGAAGATATAAATATGTAAGATGAAGTACAAGTAGAAGTAGAAGAAGAAGAAGAAGAGGAAGAAGAGGAAGAAGAAGAGGAGGAGGAGGAGGAGGAGGAGGAGAAGCAAAGCACCTAACTGAATTTGCTCTAATCACTGACCATATAACTGAATTTGCAAAGCACCTAACTGAATTTGCTGCTTTAAAAATTCAGTTAACTGAGCATAGGAGCAGGAGCAGGAGTAGAAGAAGCAAAGCACCTAACTGAATTTGCTCTAAACAGTTCACTGACCATATAACTGAATTTGCAAAGCACCTAATTGAATTTGCTGCTTTAAAATTCAGTTAACTGACCATATTCAAATTAAATGAAAAGCAAGTTAACTGGCCATATTCAAAGCAACTAACTGAATTTGCAAAGCACCTAACTGAATTTGCTGCTTGTTCCTGTTCACAATGGTGAAAATTTATCCAAATGCTTGTTACTGACCATTTACTCTTGTCAAACTGTTTTGTCAAAATGCTTGTTTCAGTGTATTGACCATTTAATCTACTGACCATTTTGCTGTGTATAAATAATGTTTAGTTAAAACTGAATTAATCTTTTCAATACAACTAAATGATCTGAATACAGTTATGTGGTCTGGTTACTCTTTATCAGGTCTTCATATGGAGTAGTTGTTTGCTTTCTCAAGATATAAACCCTTCAGACTTTGTTTATCATGATGATGGTATGGCTTCATACATCGACAGATCAATCGGAGCACGGCAACATATACAATGTCCAGACACAAACAATATTCCATCATGATGCTGTGATGGGTTTCCCTGATGCTGCTATGATTCCACCAGGTAAAACAGTCAACACTTTTTTTGAGTAACTTTGGGTGTGTGCTGTACAAGGAATGGGCATGCCTCAGCATCATCAGCTGAAGAAGAACTACTCAGTTGAAAAAATAGAATTGCATGCAGTACAAGAAACTGTAACCATAATTATCAGGAGTAATAATCAGTTTTTAAAAATGAATAACAATGACATTTGATTTCTGCTGGTTTATTTAAAAACAACAGATCCCCAAGTCAAAAAGCCAGAATCCTGGAAAACTTCAGGAACACTTGAACTTCAAATTCTGCACTAAACTCCTGATTTCTGAAGCTGTCGTTACTGATTCCTCAAATTCCGCTGTTGTTACTGATTCCTCAAATTCCGCTATAAATTACTAAAGCTGTTGTTATTTAAATCCTGCTATAAATTACTGAAGTTGTTGATACAAATTATTTAAATCCTGCTATAAATTACTGAAGCTGTTGTTATTGATTCCTCAAATTCCGCTGTTAATTTCAGTGCACGGGCGAGGAGTACCTGCCTGGAGTACAGCATGGCGGGGGAGCAGTGAGGAACAGGCTGGGCAGCGCGGCGGCCAAGATGTGGTTGAGAGGACCAGGCCGGTGCGGCGAGGACCAAATTGGGAGCGCAGAGGCGGCGGCCAGGCTGGGGCGGAGGCGACCAAATTGGGAGCGGAGGCGACCAAATTGGGAGCGGCGGCGACCAAACTGGGCGAGGACGAGCACCTGGACAGCGGGGAAGAGCCTGGCGGAGGGGCCTGACGGGGAAGAGCTTGCTGGAGGAGGAGGAGCCTGGCGGAGGAAGACGCCGGAGGAGGAGCCTGGCGGAGGGAGACGACGGGGAAGACGACGACTCGTTTTCAAATTAGGGGTATTTTGGTATTTTTGTTCGTTTTCACCTGGTCGGAAGTTTCTCCCAGCGACAAATAAAACGGTACAGAGGGAGTAGTACATGTTTCTATTCTGCAATGTCATGCTCAGTTAACTATTTTGGTTCATTTGGTCTGCTGTCCATTTAACTGTTTGGTTCAGTTCTGCAATTTGATTTTCATTTGCTGTGGGTATAATTTTGTATTGTTATGCATGTGACACCAATCGAATTTGGCTGTACTCAATACATATTCTACTGATAGTATGGCAACTCTCAGTTAACCTGATCAAGATCTTTATATGCGTTTTTTTGACAAACTTGACAGTAGGGTGAAAACCCCTATCGTTTTTCATATATCTATATAAATGGGGTGTTTTTTCATATATCAAGATCTTCCTTACGTGTGTTGCAGGGAAACAATGGGAGACACTGTGGTTTACCATTGAAGTTTGTTCAAGCAGAGTCCTTTGGCTAATAGCATATTATTGTGCAGTTGCAGGAATCATTCTAATATTTAGGTTTCTTACAATTTGGTCTTGCACATGTAGGTCCTCTGTCAGAGTCTTAGACCCACTGTTCGACCCATTTTGCATATGGAGAAATGAGATGTCCATGAATATCAGTAGTCAAGAAACCCAGAAAGATTGTTAGGATGAAGAAACTTGCGATGAATAACAGCAAGATCTTTGTTTGCACAATGAAGAAGATATCAGTCAACTATAGAATGGTACCAACTCTTTTACCTTGTTTTTACCCCTTGCGCCATTTCAAAATTTACAACAGCGTTTTATGCATAGCTTTGTTTTTAGTACTTTTCAAAGCAGTTCACCGATGATTACCTCTCAAACCACCTGCATGGTTAAGAGGCGAGGAAGGTATTCATTCAATACCCACGGTACAATATTGAAGTCTTGCTGAAGAGGACGAAGGTTGGGCGGGCAATTATCCATAGCCACTGGCCTAAAGTTGCAAGGACATTCAACATCACTGAAGGCTCAATATTTGCCTTCCGCTTCTGCAGTTTCCCAGATGAGATTCATCTGTCTATTTATCATGTATGATGCTACTTTTCAAAGGTTTTTGATGCTGCATGTGAAACTTGGTGCTGTTGTGTAATGGCAAAACTGAGTGCCGAAGCTATCTGATGTAATTCGATTATGAAATCCTGGTTGCTTTTATATGAATATGAAATATCTGGCATGTTTTATAAGAAATATCAGTTTGATTAGTACATGGATTATCAATAATAGGCTAATTACCCTGCTTATTGGGGTTTTCTATTGCAAACGGTTACTCAGACAACACCGTGGGCGATGAACTCAAACAACCCACACGGTTTCTAGAAAGTAAGCGTGTTCGATCAACTAACAATCACACACGGCTTCCGGCAGCGAACTGTTTGCGTTAGGCCACCTTGCACAAACGTTTCCATACAAAGAACTATGTGGGATGTACATACCTACGGAAATGATTTTCTGGGATTCACCGTGTGGGATGTACATACCTATGGAAATGATTTCTGGGATTCACCGTGTGGGATGTACATACCTACGGAAATGATTTATGGGATTCACCGCGTGGGATGTACATACCTACGGAAATGATTTCTGGGATTCACCGTGTGGGATGTACATACCTACGGAAATGATTTCTGAGATTCACCGTGTGGGATGTACATACCTACGGAAATGATTGGGTTTTCATGCCTCGCCCAATCGCACACGGCCCCAACCTGGGTCCCACGAGGGCCTATCCCCGACGATTTTTGGGTCGTGTGGGAAGGACCCCCCTATCGCCCACACTCACTTGGCGACGGTTCCAAATGCCGTCGCGGAAAGGGGTTTTAAACCGTTTGTTTAGGACGTCGCTGTACCAGTGTAGTCTAATCACCCCCCTCTAGACATACTTTTGACCCTACAGAAGTCAAAAGTTGTCACAAGTGTGTAGGGAGGGGGAGTTATGGATATGGAAAGACCACAACTGCCATATTTTCCAGGTTGAGGCGGCCAATGGTAGAGAGGTTGTCATGTTGATTTAAAAAGATATCTCACAATGATACTTGACTTTTGGTTGGCTCCCTGTTTTTGATAGTCCCATGGATCAATAGTAGTCAACATTTTCTATCTACAAGAAGGGTAATCATCATCTTTTCTAGGGGTAGTAGATTATAATTTCAAACATCTAGATTGTGTTGCTTTGTGATATTTTGTGGTCATTTAAATACAAACTACTCTATGCACTTTGGTGACAATGGTTTGTTTCATTATTACATAAAATTTGAACCTCGCTAAAAAGGTGGTGGTAGGAAAAAATCGTATGATTAACCATATTGCAAATATAGTGCAACACAAATAGGGTATTTTATTTAACTACAAATGGAGTGCACACGACAAACATCCAAGTTTACTATTTCAGATATCTGCCATGACTTTTTCGAAACACGCGTTACCAAGTTATTATACAAATGTCTATTCTTTTTGTGAGGAAATACAAATATTGATTCAACGGTGGAGAATTAATGAAATGGGAGTACTATACAGGGAAAGGAAAAGATAGAGATGGTGGATGATTTGATTGGTATTAATTGCTGAAATGCAAAGGATAGAGTTCTAGCCCAAGATTTTTTAAATGGATATTTTAATCTAAAATGGTATGCCAAAAAAGAGTTCACCTTGGCCTATGCATACGTCCATGCACACAACCACTCCACCACGGGCTATGACACGTGAATGCGGCACGCCTACACCGTGTTTTCTAGCTGCGATCACTGACAAGATAGCCAGATATACAATGGAAGGAAAGGAAGAGTGGCGATGAAGATTTGCACTGGATGAGACCTGGTGTGCTATTCATACCCATGCTACCTCATGAGACAGGTGTGTGAAGGCTGTGTGGTCCATGCATGTCATAGACCCATAGAGTGCATCCGTCCATCCATGTGTGTATAGCACGTCAAAGATAATATACACATACGTATGCACGGCCGGCCTGCCCCATGTTTTGCTGTTGGCCCCAAGCTCTGACAAGCAACGGAAGGAGGAAGGATGGAGAAGCTTGCAGCACAAGAGCCCCGGCATTAGGCTCGTCTTTCTCTCTTTTTTCTGTTTCCAACCCAAGGCTTGCAAGCCATCCGTCCTTCTCTCTCTCTCTAGTGTGCGCGTCACCTCTAGCCGTTTTGTCTTCCAGGGACAACGGGCCAACAGCTCTACAGCCGTTTCTGTCTTACCAGTGCTACTGGCTATACACAGTTCATCACTCACATGAACACACCCTCTATTAATTTGACCCTATATCTGGCTTGCTCATTCTGCGGTAGTGTTTAAACATCTAGCTAGCCTTACGGGTATAAAAAGGTGGGCAACTTCACCCTATCCCATAGCACTAGACCAAACAACACCTATACTCCATACTACCCTTCATTCACCTGGTGAGATTCTTCTTCCTTTGATCTCTATCACTTACTCTTTCTCCCTTCTTCTTCTTCTTCTTCTTCTTCTTCTTCTTCTTCTTCTTCTTCTTCTTCTTCTTCTTCTTCTTCTTCTTCTTCTTCTTCTTCTTCTTCCTCGTGCATGCGACTTTTGCTACATAATCTCCTGCAGTATCGCTCGCCGCAAGCTGTGCTAGCTAGCTAGCGATCTTCACTTTAAGACCCGTTGTAGATCTAGCCACGGGCTATTCCAAAAAATATTTCTCTTGTTTGCGTGTTCCTGTGTACATGCATGTATTTAGATCTTGATCTTGAAGAATTCATACTGAATTCATGACCTACCTTGTTTGGTTTGTGTAATTTTGATGTTGTTGTATCAATTTTAGCAAACCGCTCGTAGCTAGAACAATAGAGGGGGCGGCCGTATGTTTCCATTTCGAAAAGGGGATATTTCCAGGCTCTGCATCGGTTCATGCACACAGCCGTTACCACATTCAATAGGCACTAATCCATGGATGCATGCCAGATTTACTAGTTTTGTTTACAAAGTTTTATTTTTTTTTGTTTTGATTTACGAAAAATTGGATCGGATTTTGCAGTTCTTTTTTATCCATGTTGGATTCACTACTTTGAACCCAAGATTTTATTTATTTTGTCTCGGTTTCTTACACGCCTGGTTAGGTAACTAGGAGATCCTGGGATTAGGCTTTCAAGGAATCCTAATACTAGAGAGTATGGGGAGAGGCACCTTATTTTTTAAGTTGCCCAAAAGAATGGGCGCTTAGAGTTGTAGCTAATTAATTGAATCTGTTGTATGGATCTGAGAATTTGAGACCTGATTATGCACTTATCATGACATTTTGAGTCAACCAATGATTCTACATGTCTCACTCCTTAGGATTAACAATTTAACTTAATTTAATTCGATATGTGTGTACACATGTGTTGTAGATGGAGGAAGTGTTTCCGTCAAACTCCAAGAGCAAGGCAGGTCAGATGGCGGGGGAGGCGATAGCGGGGGCGGAGAAGAAGCCTCGGCCAAAGCCAGAGCAGAAGGTGGAATGCCCTCGGTGCAAGTCTGGCAACACCAAGTTCTGCTACTACAACAACTATAGTATGTCTCAGCCCCGCTACTTCTGCAAGGCCTGCCGCCGCTACTGGACCCATGGTGGCTCCCTCCGCAACGTCCCCATCGGTGGTGGCTGCCGCAAGCCCAAGCGCTCGGGGACCTCCGACGCCCACAAGCTCGGCGTGGCCTCCTCACCGGAACCCACGACTGTCGTGCCCCCCTCGACCTGCACAGGGATGAACTTTGCGAACGTCCTCCCGACGTTTATGTCTGTTGGTTTTGAGATTCCAAGCAGCCTTTCCCTAACCGCCTTTGGGTCATCATCGTCGTCCAACACGGCGGCGATGATGTCCCCTGGTGGGACGACGTCGTTTCTAGACGTGCTAAGAGGGGGTGCAGGAGGGCTTCTTGATGGCAGCCTCAGTCAGAACAATGGCTACTACTATGGTGGGCCAGCCATTGGATCAGGCAATGGGATGCTGATGACGCCGCCAGCGGTGTCATTTGGCATTCCAGTTCCGATGCAGCAGCATGGCGATCTCGTGGTTGGTGGAAATGGAATAGGTGCCGCAACTGCTTCAATATTTCAAGGGGCCACTAGCGAGGAAGGAGATGACGGCATGGGGGGCGTGATGGGGCTCCAATGGCAACCACAGGTTGGCAATGGTGGAGGTGGTGGTGGTGTATCAGGAGGCGTGCATCACCTCGGGACTGGGAACAATGTGACGATGGGCAACAGCAACATACACAACAACAACAATAACGACAGCGGCGGTGATGACAACAATGGTGGGTCATCGAGGGATTGCTACTGGATCAACAATGGAGGATCAAACCCATGGCAGAGCCTCCTCAACAGCAGCTCCCTGATGTAAGTGCAAGAAGAAAATGGGAAATGGAGGTCATTGAATTGGTGAAGTGGGTCAATCGTTTTCTTACTAGTTTCGGCGCTTCTTCTTCTTTTACTTGCTTGACTTATTTCGCTCCATCATTTTCATGTTTTGTTTAAGTGGGGATTGTTTTGTTTATTTGAGTGAAACTCCAGACAATGTGTGTCATCTGCGATGCTTAATTAAGTATTGTTTGTTTCATGACATTAGTAATTGAAGGATTTATGGTTTAAGCTTTATCTAGGTGATGTTGTAGAGAATGCATGCACATTATTCTTAGTTAAGTTGGTTTACCCACTGATCCAACCATTGTGCCATGGATTGTATTTCAGCATCCGAAACCTCATTTGTAGAAACACTAGCCATCATGGTCTTTTGTGGGTTATAACATATATTATCTCATTAATTATTAACCAGACCTTTCCCATTCTTGAAAGGGAGGTTTTATTTAATTAAATTCAACCTTCTATTAACATTGTGAGATTGTTACATCGTCCACCAAAGAGGGTACAACAGAATTAGATGGTTTATCCATGAAACAATTTTCAAGCATTTTTCTTCTTTTAGGCAGTTTTGGCTCACAATAAAGCTAGGGTCTTGTGACTCTTGTCAATCGAGCTAATTCACGAGATATAACATTTGTTTTCTTAAGATGATAATGATAGGCCACATTAGTACGCGTGATCTATTACCATATTTCTATTTAGAAAACTTGAAAGGTTGCTCTCTTAGCATTTCCATCATCAAGGTTCTCCTCTTTGGGAGGTACTCACTCTTTCAAGGTGCATCACACTTCTCGTTTAAAGCAATACTAGCCATTATGGAGCTAATTATACAACAGATGTTGTCTTTTTTGTGGGTAACAGAGATTGGCTCATAAATTGTTAACAAGATATTCACCATCTCACACACTCTTAAAGCAAAATAGTTTTTAATTCATCAAAAAAGGTTGATAAGGTGCACTCGTCTTTCAAAGCATTTTGGAGGAGCTACTCGTGCTAATCGGGCTTATTCATGAGCTATATCATTTGATTCCCTAGGAAATTTTTGGTAAGATTACAATGATCTTGTTTGTTCTTTTACATTTGCATGCATGTTTGTTAGGGTATTGTTTTCAGAAGCTCAAAAGGGTGCTTTACTAGCATCTCTAGCATTAATATGAGCCTCTTTGGGAGGGACTCACTCTTTCAAGGTGAGTTATCCATAGGAATATCATTGTTACCAGATCTTATTTGTGACTTTAATTTTGTCACTACATCATCTTCGTAGTTTAAACAAGTATTCTAATGAAAACATGTGCATGTTAGGTATGATTTCCATATTTTATTGTGATTTCACTCCTATCCCTTATTTGAATTTGAGTTAGGGTAGTTCCACAACAAGATTTATAATTTTACAAATGCATTTTGAAGATGTAAACGACATTTTTGACTCTTCTATTTAAAACAAGTTTGGTCCCACCCATGTTTACTCGAACCTTAGGTTGTTATGACATACCACACTATGTTAGCGTGTAATCCTATCTATGAATAGAACTTTAATTTGCCATAAGTAGTGACCAAATTTGACCGTCGCGTAGATTGTGGCTTTATGCAGTTGGGCTCAAAGGTGTGGAAAATTAAGATTAGGGAGTAACGGAACATACTCAAGACCATGGAACCCACATGTGTCTCGGTAGATACTTTTAGACTATTGACCATGATGTCTTCCTTCATGGATGATGACCATAGTATTCAAACCATGGTATTTCCTATTCAGCTCATACACCCCATGAGTTGGTGCACTTATACCTGTGGAGAAAGTAACATTTCTTCAATTTCTGCATTTATAGGGGAGGCCCACATTAGAAAGGGTATTTGCTCTAAAAGCATTCATATTTTCTTTCCTCCCACGTCCCCTCCCCCAAATAACAACACCACAAGACATTTTTATCTAGCTCGGCCACTCTCACTCTTATCTTGAATTCTGAGTTCCTCGCTAAGATTGGAAAATAATGCATGATTAAAACTTAACCATTATGGTTTTTGGTTAAACCTCATCAATTACTAATAAAAATGTGTTCTTACAATCATCCTCACCATCATTTTTTACACTTATAACTAAAAAAATTGGTTCACGCCCACACTTACATGAACCTTGGGTAGTTATGTTGTTGCCCTCAGTAGTGACCAAATTTTCCTATCACGTAAATTGTGGCTTCACATGCTTGGGAAAATGTTAAAAAGTAAGATTAGAGACTATATGAGCATACCCTATACCTTGGAACCCAAAAATGCCATGGTAGATATTTTTAGACAGTTCACCAACATGTTGTTTCTCGTTGGTGGTGGATACAACTTTCAACCCAAGGTATTTCCAAAGCAACACATACACACTATTGGTTGATGTGTTATAAAAAGGTTGGAAATGAAAAAAAATGTTTGGATTAAATCATACAAAAAATAATATTCAATAAAATTTGAAACATTTTTCTCTGCATAATAAAAAATTAAAGGTGTCAACGGTGTTTCGGGAAGTACCCGAATAGAGGTGCAGTAACACATGTGGATTTGTATGATAGTGGGATGTGAGAGGATTATTGCTATGGGTAGGCCCAATGATACATATGGCCCAGCCAAAGGCCCCGGCTAATCAAAGACATGATTCAAAAGACAATGGGCCAAGGGGCAACACTCAGGCCCATTCAAGTTATAGGCTAAGGTGTCAACAACTAAGGGGATCCTCACCAAGTGCCTATAATCGGATCATATACACCAGACGAACAAGACCCACCAGTCGGTCGTCCTCGAGGAAGGAGCAGTCAGTCCTCCTAAAGTCGGCTATGTCATAGGATACCGTGACCCCCATGATGCATTCATTTCTACCGTTACTCAATGGTGGTATAATCTACTTAAATATGTCAGTTACTAGTAGTAGCCACGAACAGTAGGTCGTGCATGCGGCCATCAATAACATGTATACCAGCCTATTATGGCGCCCCTCCTAGCGCACTCTATACATTACATAAAAAGACACATCCACGACATTATGGCATGACCGAAAACATTTTTTGTCATGGAAGTGACACTTCCATGACGATAATTGTGACAAAAACATGTATCATTATAGATGTGGTGGGCTCCTACTTCTTTGACAAAAAATTGTGAAAGAAAATGGGTTTTCATCCTCGACGGGCTGAAGGCGCACCTTCATGCCATTCTTTGGGCCATCCATGGTGTAAAAAATCATTGTAGAAGAAAGGGCAGTGATTTTTTTGGGGATTTTCTGGTATACGGTCGGCAATCCGTGGGTGGTCGGGCCCGAGCGATCTAGTGGTTTGTGTGTTTCTCTCATACGCGCAAGTGTGAGAGCCCTTCGCTAAATGAACCCGAGCGGGTCGTTCGCTTACTGAACCCGATCGATCCCTCGCCTTACTGAACCCGGGCGATCGATCCCTCGCACTACACTGAACCCGAGCTATCCCTCGCACTACTACTAAACCTATGCTATCCCTCACTTCTAACTAAACCTGAGGGATCCCTTCGCTGCTTACTGAACCCGAGTGATGTGAGTGAGACTCGTGCGCATATGTAGTTTGCTGGCTCGATCGATCTATGTGTTGCATCGGGCCCCCGAGCGGGACGTGACTTGACCTAGCCGGTTGGTTGCCTCTCGATGAACAGTCCCCGCTAAGACCGCGCGTGTGATACATAGATCAAGTCGAGACCAGCAGATGGTTGCATTGATCCAACCCCTTGTGCGAGACGTGCTGACCTAGTTGGTTGGTTGCCCCTGGATGAATAGTCCTTGTTGCTAGCTGTCGTGCGCGTATGTACACCCCACCTCAGCCGGTGGGTTGGCTGTGGATGAATAGGACCCCGATCATGTAGTAGATTGTTGGCGCTAGATGAACATGACCCTAATCGACCGAGGAGGATGTTTTGTGGTATGCCACACCCCAGCCAGTAGGGGGTGGATTAACATGACCCTCTAGAGGTCATAGGCGGTGGACGAACAATAGCCCATGGAGGCGGCACGAAGTTGATGGTGGATGAAAAGTTGCATGTGGAGGCCATTTTGCGGTACACCACACCCCTCCCAATGAGCGGGATATCGTTTTGGTAGTAGGCGATTGAAAAGAACTCTGTTTCATCTATTTTGTGGTATGCCACACCCCTCCCAATGAATAGGGCCATATTTCGTCCGTAGGCCGTTGAAACAAACTCTGTTTCGTCCCAATCGCGGTACACCACACCCCTAGCCGGTGGGGTGTCAATGAACAGGATCCCGTATTGGCTGTTCGGCCCAAGCCGGATGGCTCACAATGAACATGATGCATTCCAACCCAGTCGGTTGGCTCCTAATGAACATGACGTTGTTTCGTCTGTCTCGACCCAGCCGGTTGGCTGCCGATGAACAAGACGCCGTTGTTGCATACTCGCACCGTCTAGTGCATTCGTCCGTTACCTCTACCACATTGTCTATCAATGTACATGATCCCTGGCTTTATGCGTGCATACACGTTTGAGACCCTGCCCATATGTACGTATGTGGCCACATTTTTTATAATACGTACGTCTACATGATATAGATGGGACTGCCTGAACTGCTACGTTTCAAGCAAAATTTCCTAGTACGACACGTGCCCCTCCTTTACTAGATCACGGTTCTTCATTGGATAGATACCAATATGTACGTGCATGTTTGTGACTAGGCAGATAATGCAATACGTACGCTTCAACCTAGTGGGTCCCAGCCGTCAGGGGGAGGAATCTTCTTTAGCGCGTAATAAGGAGGCACTTCCTTGCGTGCGACCATGTAGCTAGTGGGTCCCGACTGTCTCGGGGAGGAATCATTTTTGCACATAATAAGGAGGCCCTTGCTTGCGTGCGGCCATGTGGCTGGTGGGTCCCGGCTATCAGCCTCTCCATGTACATTCCTCTTCCGAGTGTTGTTGTTCGTTGACCACTGATACATCTCCAACGTATCTATAATTTTTTATTGTTCCATGCTATTATACTATCTATCTTGGATGTTCTACATGCATTAATATGCTATTTTATATCATTTTTTGGGACTAACCTATTAACCTAGTGCCCAGTGCCAGTTGTTGTTTTTTCCTTGTTTTTGACTTCTATAGAAAATCAATACCAAACGAAGTCCAAACGGAATTAAACTTTTTGACGATTTTTCTTGGAGAACTAGACACCCACGAAGCTTCGGGAAGAGGCCAGAAGACCCACGAGGGGGCCACAAGTCTTCGGGGCGCGCCACAGGGGGGCTTGTGGCTCTCCTAACCCTAACTCCAGCTCTATAAATACCAAAATATTCCCCCTACGTCAGGGGGCACACCAAAAATACTTTTCTGCGGCTGCAAGCTTCTGTTCTCATGGGAACCCATCTTGGGGCCTTTTCCGGCACTCCGCCGGAGGGGGATTCGATCACGGAGGGCCTCTACACCAACCTTGCTGCCCTTCCGATGATGTGTGAGTAATTTTACCATAGACCTACGGGTCCATAGCTAGTATTTAGATGGATTCTTCTCTCTCATTGATCTTCAATAGAATGTTCTTGGACATCTATTTGATGTAATTTTCTTTTGCAGTGCGTTTGTTGAGATCTGATGAATTGTGGATTTATGATCAGATTATCTATGAATATTATTTGAGTCTTCTCTCAACTCTTTTATGCATGATTAAGATAGCTTTATATTTCTCTCCGATATATCGATTTGGTTTGGCCAAGTAGATTGGTTTTTCTTGCAATGGGAGATGTGCTTTGTGATGGGTTCGATCTGTCCTCGCCTAGTGACAGTAGGGGTAGCCAGGCATGTATTTGCATTGTTGCCATTAAGGATAAAAAGATGGGGTTTCTACCATATTGATTGGATCTATCCCTCTACTTCACGTAATGTTGATTAAGGCGTTACTCCATTCTTGTTAACTTACTACACTAGATGCATGCTGGATAGTGGTCGATGTGTGGAGTAATAGTAGCAGATGCAGGCAGGAGTCGGTCTACTTGTCACGGACGTGATGTCTATATTCATGATCATTGCCTTAGATATCGTCATAACTATGAACTTTTCTATCAATTGCTCAACAGTAATTTGTTTACCCATCGTATGTTTTCTTCAAGAGAGAAGCCTCTAGTGAAACCTATGGCCCCCGGGTCTATTTTCCATCATATATTTTTAGATCTATAAAACCAAAAAACCCAAAAATACCTTGCTGCAATTTATTTAAATTTACTTTATTTTGCATTTTACATATCTTTTATATTTATCTCTATTAGATCTCACTCTTGCAAGTGACCGTGAAGGGATTGACAACCCCTTTTTCGCGTTGAGTACAAGTGTTTGTTAGTTTGTGCAGGTGCATCTACTGGGGACTTGCTGGAACCTCCTACTGGATTGATACCTTGGTTCTCAACTGAGGGAAATACTTATCTCTACTTTGCTGTACCACCCTTTCCTCTTCAAGGAAAAGATCAACGCAAGCGCAAGAAGTAGCAGGAAGAATTTCCGGCGCCGTTGCCGGGGAGGTTCTACATCAAGCCTACCAAGTTCCTATCATAAACTCTCATCTATTGCATTAAATTATTTGTCATTTGCCTCTCGTTTTCCTCTCGCCCACTTCTAAAACATTTTCAGAAAAACACAAAAATATTTTCCTTTGTATTCGCCTGTCCTTCGTTCGTCTTTTCGTTTGCTTTTTGTTTGCTTGTGTCCTAGATTGCTTGCTTTGTCACGATGTCTCAAGAAAATACCAACTTGTGTGACTTCTCCAACACTAACAATAATGATTTTATTAGTACTCCGATTGCTACCAACACTAGTGCAGAATCTTATGAAATTAATGCCTCTTTGTTGAATCTTGTTATGAAAGAACAATTTTTTGGTAGTCCTTATGAAGATGCTGCATCCCATCTAAATGCTTTCGTTGAGTTGAGTGATATGCAAAAGGAAAAATATGTGGATACTGATATTGTTAAATTGAAGCTATTTCCGTTTTCACTACGAGTTCGTGCTAAAACTTGGTTTTCATCTTTGTCGAAAAATAGTATTGATCAATGGAACAAGTGTAAAGATGCTTTTATTTCCATGTATTTTGCTCCCGCTAAGATCATCTCCCTTAGTAATGATATAATGAATTTTAAGCAACTTGATCATGAGCATGTTGCACAATCTTGGGGGATGATGAAATTGATGATAAGAAATTTCCCTACTCATGGTTTAATCTTATGGATGATCATACAAATTTTTTATGATGGGTTGAATTTTGCATCTAGAAATCTTTTAGATTCCACTGCAGGAGCTACTTTTATGGAAATCACATTAGGAGAGGCTACTAAACTCCTAGATAATATTATGGCAAATTACTCTCAATGGCATACCGAAAGATCTTCTACTAGTAAAAAAGTGCATGCGATTGAAGAAATCAATACTTTGAAAAGATGGATGAATTTATGGAATTGATTGCTATTAAGAGTGCTTGTATTGATCCTAATTATATTACTTTTCTACTTTGATTGAGAATAATAATGAATCTATGGATGTGAATTTTGTTGGTAGGAACAATTTTGGTAATAACACATATGGAGGCAATTTTAATCCTAGGCCGTTTCCTAGTAACTCCTCTAATAATTATGGTAATTCCTACAACAATTCTTATGGAAATTATAATAAGATAACTTCTGATCTTGAGAATAATATTAAAGATTTCATTAATTCTGAAAAGATTTTCAATGCTATGGTAGAAGAAAAATTGCTTAAGATTGATGATTTGGCTAGGAACGTATTTCTCATGAGAATGATTCTTTTAAGATTAGATCTATGCCACCCAAGATTGATATTAATGAATCTCTAAAAGCTATTAAAATTTATATCAATGAAAGTAGAGAGAGAACAACTAGGATGCGTGCTAAGAGAGATTGGCTAGAAAAAGCATGTTCTTCTAGTTTTCCTGATAATAATGATGAAGATCTTAAAATGATTGGTGTGAATCCTATTGAATCTTTGTTTGACAATAGGGTTTAGGGTCATAGGGAACCAGTTCGCCATGACTTTCTCGTCGCCGTTGTCTGCTTCAATGCTCAGCTCGTAGAGCTGCAGGAACTCCGCGGGGTCGGAGGTGCCGTCGTAGCGGGGAGGCAGATCCGGCTTGAACTTGCCTGGCCAGGTGACGCTACGCAGCTCGGGGGTGAAGGCGAGGCAGCCGGCCGTGGTTGCCGGGGCCCGCCTCGGAGGTGGAGCTTGGTCTTGACGAGGCAGCGCGGGGAGTGCAGGTGCAGCTTCTCGCGTCCGAGGGATTTCTTGGCAGCTTCTCTCTTCGCGCGCGGGCACCGGACGTGGCGGATCATGCCGTGGGGCCGCGCGCCTAGGCGCCAAGGGGTAGTCTTAGGCCACAGGTGGTGGAGGCGCACCATGAGCCACGTCGCCTGTGGCTGGCGGAGGGTGAGGCAGAGAGAGGGACGACACCGGGGAGCCCCCTGCGGCGCGGATGAGCTCGGCGACGCGGTTGAGCCACTCCTCGTAGAGGTCATCGACTGGGCGGTAGCGCAGGAGCTCGTTCGCCGCGAGGAGCGCGGCCCGCGCCTCCATGGGAGCGCGGCATGCATGAGACGAAGAACCGATCGGGGTCAGCGACAGAGTGGCGGATCGACGGAAGGGAAGCTACGGAGCACCCCTACCTGGCGCGCCAAATGTCGGATGTGGGGTTCCGGCAAACCCTTGAGGTTCGAACTCTGGGGTGCGTGCGAAGTCTTTCCCTCCTACCAATCCACGCCCTAGCTCACTAAGATCTCGCGGACGAACTCGACGAACTCGCAACACAGAAAGACACGAGATTTATACTGGTTCGGGCCACCGTTGTGGTGTAATACCCTACTCCAGTGTGGTGGTGGTGGATTGCCTCTCAGGCTGATGATGAACAGTACAAGGGGAAGAACAGCCTCCTTAGGTTGAGGTGTTCTTGTGGCTAGGGTTGGCTCTCGATCAGATCGGATCAAGCTGAGTTGCCCCTACTGTGGTGGCTAGTTCTGCTTATATAGGCCCTGGTCCTCTCCCCAAATATTGAGCGGGAAGGGAGCCAACAACGGTGGGCAAATTTGAAGGGGGACAGCTAGTACAAGCTATCCTGATAAAAGTGGTCTTCGCCTGCTAAAGGCTCTGGTGGTGACGCCGTCTTGGGCTCCACGATGACCTCCATCCTGCCCTCCTTCTGGTCTTGGTCTCGTTGCACCGATATGGCAACCTTTGCCTGATGCCTCGGTACTCTTCGCCTGCGCTTGCATCCTTAGCACCAAAGAGGAAACAAGGACGCTGCGCGCGCTAGCGCCCGCCTGGTGCCGATCGTCATGGCTCACGTCACGAGAGCCTCGTGAGGTTTGCCCCGCCTTGATATCTCCGCTCCTCGTGAGCCTGCCTGGCTAGGCCACTCCTGAGGAGGTCTTGCATCGTCCACCTCGCGAGGCTTGGCCCCTCGCGAGGGTCTTGGGTGCCTCGTTGATGAAGATGGGCCATACAGCCCGCTGACTTAGCCACGCCGTGGGCCGCAGGCAGGCAAGTCTGGGGACCCCCGTTCCCAGATCGCCTACAGTAGCCCCCAGGCCCAAGGTGCGCTCGGGCTTGGATTCACGGCGAAGCCAAGGGTCAAGTACGGAGCGCCGCGGGCCCCCAAAGCCTGCGGCCTCGGTTGATGCATGGCGGTTGATTGGACGTGGGCGTCTCCGCTTCCCCACGCTGCATCAGCAACTGCACGACTTGACAAGAGGCTGGCGCGGACAGCGCCTGCCTTCACTTTTTCTTCCTCGCCTTGCTCCAGATCCCCTTTCTCGCTCCTCGCCACCGCTACCTCAGATCTGCTCCAATCTCGCTCCGCATCTGCGACCCATGGCGCCGCGCAAGGTCAGGAGTTCCTCAGTGCCGGCTTGGTATGAGCCGGCTCTTGAAGCGCCCACCTTCACAGAGAAGAGCCTCGCCTCCGTGCGCCTGCTGATAGCGGGGGAGAGCAACGAGTGGGGGAAGACAGAGCTCTGGCTTGCCTTGACGAGCTGCTGGAGCCTGTGGCTGAGGATCACTGCGAAGCCGCCGTCGCAGCTGTGCAAGGTCAGGTGGAGGCCCTGCTGGAGAGGTTCCGCGGCCTTGCCTCACCCTTGTCTGGCGATGCCGCCGACCCTCCGGCTGGTGGTGCAGGTGAAGGCGTCGCTACCCGGGATGGAGCACCTTCTGCAGGCGACGGTGGTGTCTAGGGGTGACCTGCGGCTAGTTTCCTGTTTTGTTCCTGCAACATGCACCAGGCCTCGTGGAGGCGTTTAGACTTTTCATTTGATATTGCAAGGACAATATGTTTGTAATATTTGCTTCGAGATTTTGCGATTTTCTTCCTATCCGCTTTGTGTTCTGCGTCGGCAGAGCCCGGCCCCGCGCATACCTCAACCACCATTGGGCCGACCGGAGACCAGGACGGACCAAGGAGTGAGGGGCTACGTGACCAGTTAGGCTCCTGAGTCGCGATGCTCAGGAGTCCCCCTTGACGCGCAAACAGCTTATAGGGAGAGTACGCGAGGATAGATTAATGTTCTATGTTGGCAGAGCCCGGCCCCGCGCATACCTCAACCGCCGTTGGGCCGACCGGAGACCAGGACGGACCAAGGAGTGAGGGGCTACGTGACCAGTTAGGCTCCTGAGTCACGATGCTCAGGAGTCCCCCATGACGCGCAAACAATCTCCATACCTTCCCCCGCCGAGGCCTCGGGAGGGGCGTGCGATGACCAGGTCCAGGAAACCTGTTTGGGCGACGTGCGCTTGGGCGTGACCCGAGAGCAGCCCCCAGGCCCGGGAGACCTGGTTGGGTGGCGTACGCTTGGGTGTGACCTGAGCGCAACCCCCGTGTCAAGCCCCCTCGCGCGGCTCTCCCGAAGGGAGGCATTGCGGTGAGGCTGGACGCTGAGCTCTGGGGCTCCCTGAGGTTGGTACGACCATGGGGCCGCCCTTAGTTGTTTATCACCAGCGCAGAGCATAGTGCTTCCGCTTGTGCACGGGCATAGCCGCTCCTCGGCAGTGTCGACGGCCAGTGCGGAGCATGGTGCTTCCACTTGTGCGTGGGAGGGGGGCTCCCTCCGGGAGGAGCCCCGGGGGGTGTACAGCCCCGCCCTGACACGTGGCTTGCACGGTAGGGCTGCGAGGTGTATCTGGGCACTCGTGAGCCAGCGCGGGACTCACGAGGCCCTACCTCAAGGCGGGTTGTGCCTGGTCTTGAGTCTTCGATGGCTGTGTGTTCCTGCGAGACGGTTAGGTGCAAGCGCTCTACGTCCTCAGGTCCCGGCCCTCGAGCGAGCTCAGCCGCCGCTGGTATGCCAGGTCGCGATGCCGTGGTCAAGGCCAGGAGGTGAGGGCTAGAGAGCCAGTAAGAGCTCCTGAGTCGCGATGCTCAGGAGCCCCCCTTTTAACGCACAAGCAAATTACACGAGAGAAAAGGAGACTCACGGTGGGTGGCAACCGAGCAGGCGGTAACCACAGGCAGGTTAAGCATGGAAGGCAAATCAGCTTGGGTAAATGCAGGAAGATACATGCCACTGGGTCCGGCCCGAGCGGCTTGGGGATGATGCAGCCCGAGGGGCGCCCCCAGCAAGGTAAGCTAAAGACATAAGCAAAAGGGATACTTGCCACAGGGATGGACCCACGCGGCCTGGGAATAATGCAGCCCGAGGGGCGCTCCCAGCTAAACGAGCTTGGAAAATGTCAACTGGTTCTGTAGACGAAGTAGAGTTGGTGCAGCTGAAGGCGTGCGTCGAAGGAATGACTCTTCACGAGCCACCGGGGCCCTGAGCCTCGGGAGGCTCTGGGGGCTTGAGAGGTTCCTTGAAGACCGTCTCCATTTCCTCCAGGACGGCATGGTACCTGGCCTCCTGAGCCGCCAGGACGTGCCGCATGTTGCGCTGATAGGCTGACGCCACGCTCGGCAAGCCGAAGGGCATGCGAACGTAGCTGTGTGGCGGGCCCTCGCAACGGCCCACACGCGAAGGCTAGAAACGCTCCTGAGATGTGGCCGTGTTGAGTCCTGGGACGTCGATGCAAACACGCAGCCCAGCATCCTCGCCTGGATGGGGAGCTGCGACTCGTGAGCGGCTGTCGCCGCGCATGGCTCTTGCGTCTTGCAGTTCCTGAGTGGTCTTGGTGATGAACTCCTGAGTGGTGGGCACTCCTTGTCTTGTGTTCTCCTGAGGGAAGCGTGCCGCGAAGCACGCCTCCAAGTGGTGCCCAAACGCCTCCCTCGTGAGGTTGGCAAGGTCTGAGACCCTCCAGAAGAGAGCCCCCGAGCCCTGCCCGAAGAGGGCGCCGGGCGCGCCTTCCTATGCGATGGTGGGAGGCGCCCCTGGGGCGGGCGCTGATCCTGACGAGGCTCCAGCTGCGTCGCCACCCTCCTGAGGTCCGGCACGGCGCTGTTGCTTCTTCTTCTTGGGGAGGGCCTCAGGAGGGCCCTAGCTTTTGCGGTCGGGGTCATTGATTGCTGCAGCTTGGAAGGCGCACTCGAGGGAGCACACCGCATCTCTCTCTTCACATGGGACCGTGATGATTCCGCCGCTTCCCGGCATCTTGAGGACGTTGTAGCCGTGATGGGTGACTGCCATGAACTTGGCCAGGGCCGGATACCCGAGGATGGCGTTGTACGGCAGGCGGATGTGCGCGACGTCGAAGTCGATGAGCTCGGTGCGGTAGTTCTTGCACTCTCCGAAGGTGACAGGCAGGCGGACCTGCCCTATCGGTGTGGTGGAACCGTCGGTCACTCCTGAGAAAGGCTTGGTAGGCTGGAGATGCTCATATGGCACTTGGAGGTTGTCGAACGTGCCGACGAACAGGACGTTGAGTCCTGCGCCGCCGTTGATGAGGGTCTTGGTAATCTGCACATTGCTGATGACTGGGGAGCACAGCATCGGGAGGGCGCCAGCGGTGGCTGCGCACTTGAGCTGATCTGCCGAATTGAAAGTGATGGCGCATTGGGACCACTTGAGCGGGCGCGTGGCCTCGAGCTTGGGAGCACCGCGTTCACTTCTCGAGCGAACTATTTGAAGATGCGTTGAGAGGCTGGGGCCTGCACGTCGCCCAAGATGCAGGCGATTGCACGCGGCTCCTGGAAGCCCCCAACTCCCTCATCCAGATGGTGATCGTCGTTCCTTCTTGGTGGCGGCAGCGGGGGAAGACCGGCGTTGCCCTGGGGGCGATCCTCATGAGGCCTGTTGTGACGCCCCAAGACCGACGCTCCAGACGCCTGCCATGTTTTTCGTGTTCGCCGTGTGTTTTATTTGTTGGTTGCATTTCATCATGGCATCATCCGCATTGCATCGGCACTCGTTGCCGTCATTGTTTTTAAAACTTGCATCCGCTCGTAGTTGCCGTGTCCCCCCTTGCTTTCGTTGACCGTTCCGAGACCAACCTTGTTATTCGTTTGCCCTCTTGCCTAAACCGGAATCTCTCTGTATAGTGCACATACCCCCTTGTGTGCGCGTCCGAAGCTGTCCCAAACCCGAACCGCTCAGTCTTGACCATTGGGCCCGGATCATCCCCAAACATCTATAAAACATCTCCGTTTTATTCTTCGGGCTACCTAACCTATTTATTTACGACCGCCCGATTATAATCGGACGAACCGGATTAGCCCTACCCAGTCTCTGCCTATATAATCAGACCGAACCCTAATTTCTAGGGAGCTGTCCCATCCATTCTCCTCTCCGCCGCCACTAGCTCCACCTGGTCTCCCCCTTCCTCGGGATCCCCGATCCAATCCATCCACCCCACCCGGCCGAACCAACCAGCCACTCCTCTCGATCCACCAACCACAGCGCCTGCAGCCTCTTCCCGGCCTCCGTCCGGCCAGCCACGCCACCGTCGGACCCAACAGATGAGCCTCGTCCCCGCTCCTTCCTTCCTCCTCTGATTCTCTCTCTCACTGCTCATCTCCCCCCTGTTTCTTCCTCTACAGGAACGCCCACGCCATGGCATCTTGCTCGAGCTCTGCCTCATCTTCCAGGTTGGCCGCCTCCATGGGATCTTCTCCGACCATCCCCGTCGTTCACCGGCCTTCCCTGCCCGCCGACCAAGTTGCTGCTTCATCTTCGCGCCGCAGCCCAAGCTCTACTCTGGCCGCCTCTTCCTCTGCTTCACCCTGCGCCGAACGCCAAGCCGCAGCCCTGGAGCTTCTCCACCGCCGGCGCCCTTCTCCAGCGCCCCAAGTCCCGCCATGAACGCCCGTCGACAGTGTCGCCTCGACCCTGCCTCTCCTCCTCGAGCTCGTTCCTCGAGCACGACGCAGGTCCAGCGCCCGCGGCCCCGGCCTCGTCCCTGCCTTCAAGTCGCCGCTCCGCCGCCAGAGACCAAGCTGCCACCGTGCTCCTCACCGACGCCCGCGCCCGCAACCAGGCACCCGAGGCTGAGCCTCCTGCCTCGTCCGTGCAACCCCGCCGGAGACCAAACCAGGCCAGTGTAGCCACTCCCCTGACCGTCTCTCTTTTCCTCTCTGTCTCTAATCTCTCTGTTCCCTCTCTGCCGCCATGAACAGGGCTTCGATGCCGCCGCTGCCGTGTCTGCCTCCCTCCGCCTCCAGCCGTCCCCGCCGCCAAGTGCCGCCGACGACCTCCATCTTCCTGCATCGCGCCAAGTCCCGCGCCCCCGCTTCCCTGCGTCTCCTGCTTCAGGTCGAGATGCTCGCTCGATCCCCTGCGCTGCCTCAAGCCACCGCAGCTCGCTCATGAGCACCTCTAGCCGCCTGCGCCCGTTCTTCCCTCCTTTTTCCCGTTTCTTCTCTGTTTCTCTCATCTCCGAAACTCTCTCGCACCCTGTATATGTTCGCAGGAGTACATCCCCGCTGCCGGTCCTCTTCCACAGCGCGCCGGCGCCGCCATGCCTCGTTTTGACCCGAATTGCCACCAGATCCGGCCATCTCCGGCGCCTACTCGCTGGTTCCCACCGACCCCATCGCCAGAACCTCCCCGGTGCCGTCTTTTGCATCACCGTGAACCTGTCGCTGCTTCTGTTGCTCGTTCTTCAGTAACGAGCAGAGTATCTCGCCCGCCCCTCGCCCGTTGACCGATCCGGCTGCTCGTGGGTCGCGCCAGGCCCAGCGGCCTCCCCCCAACTCCTGGGCCGAGCCCTTGGGTGAGCTTCCCCAGCCCCTCCAGTTTCGGCCTGTTTGTTTTTTTAGGTTCTACGAATTTGCCAATTATCCAGAAAACTACATATTTACAGTTTACCCCTCCATGTTCATGCATATAATAACTCCACAACCGTGCATTGGTTTAAAATGATTTAAATATGTAAAATGCTTAGAATTTTATCTAGTTTCACATTATGCCACTTTCATCCATGTTTAAAATGTTTAAATTGTTGTTTGATTAAATTTGCTCAAATGACATGCTAAAATGATTCATTTCATAACTAATTTACCGTAGCTCCAAATTTAATAAACTTTATATGTAAATGGGGTGGAAAAATGCCTAGTTTAACATGGTGCACTTTATTTTGCTGTTTAACAACATTAAAATTGTGCTTAGGGCAGAACAGTAGCAAATTCAAAATATGCACATGAGGATTTTCCGGAATTTTGGTTGTTGTTCCGGCCTCATTTAAACTTGCCTAGATAGGTAGTTTTCATATGCTTCACCTCTTGCCATGTTTAAAAACATTTAATATTGTTGTGTACCTTAACGAGAGTGAACTAAATAACTCGAATGTAGTGTTTCGTCTTTATTCAACTCATTGCATATTGAGCTCCACTTAATTTGTAGTGTTGTTTGTTGCATTTGCCATGCCATGAATCATTAAACCGGACATGCATCATACTTGATTGTGCATCATGCCATGTTTATGTGATGGTTGTTTACTATGTTGCTTGCTTCTTTCCGGGTTGCTTCTCTCGATAGCTTCGGTTTCGTTCCGGAGTTGTGAGGATTCGTTCGACTACGTCTGTTTGTCTTCTTCATGGAATCGTTTCTTCTTCCTTGCGGGATCTCAGGCAAGATGACCATACCCTCGAAATCACTTCTATCTTTGCTTTGCTAGTTGTTCGCTCTATCGCTATGTTGCGCTACCTATCACTTGTTTATCATGCCTCCCATATTGCCATGTCAAGCCTCTAACCATCCTTCCTAGCAAACCGTTGTTTGGCTATGTTACCGCTTTTGCTCAGCCCCTCTTATAGCGTTGCTAGTTGCAGGTGAAGATGAAGTTTGTTCCATGTTGGAACATGGATATGTTGGGATATCACAATATCTCTTATTTAATTAATGCATCTATATACTTGGTAAAGGGTGGAAGGCTCGGCCTTGTGCCTGGTGTTTTGTTCCACTCTTGCCGCCCTAGTTTCCGTCATACCGGTGTTATGTTCCTTGATTTTGCGTTCCTTACGCGGTTGGGTGATTTATGGGACCCCCTTGATAGTTCGCCTTGAATAAAACTCCTCCAGCAAGGCCCAACCTTGGTTTTAACATTTGCCACCTAAGCCTTTTTCCCTTGGGTTCTGCAAACTCAAGGGTCATCTTTATTTAAACCCCGGGCCAGTGCTCCTTCGAGTGCTGGTTCAAACCGAGCGATGTCCGGCGCCGCCTGGGCAACCAGGGTCTATGCCAACCCGACGTCTTGCTCATCCGGTGTGCCCTGAGAACGAGATATGTGCAGATCCTATCAGGATTTGTCGGCACATCGGGTGGCTTTGCTGGTCTTGTTTTACCATTGTCGAAATGTCTTGTAAACCGGGATTCCGAGACTGATCGGGTCTTCCCGGGAGAAGGAATATCCTTCATTGATCGTGAGAGCTTATAATGGGCTAAGTTGGGACACCCCTGCAAGGTATTATCTTTCGAAAGCCGTGCCCGCGGTTATGTGGCAGATGGGAATTTGTTAACGTCCGGTTGTAGAGAACTTGACACTTGACTTAATTAAAATACATCAACCGCGTGTGTAGCCGTGATGGTCTCTTTTCGGCGGAGTCCGGGAAGTGAACACGGTTTTTGGGTTATGTTTGACGTAAGTAGGAGTTCAGGATCACTTCTTGATCATTACTAGTTGACGACCGTTCCGTTGCTCCTCTTCTCGCTCTTATTTGCGTATCTTAGCCACCATATATGCTTAGTGCTTGCTGCAGCTCCACCTCACTACCTTCTCCTACCCATAAGCTTAAATAGTCTTGATCTCGCGGGTGTGAGATTGTTGAGTCCTCGTGACTCACAGATACTTCCAAAACAGTTGCAGGTGCCGACGACACCAGTGCAGGTGATGCAACCGTGCTCAAGTGGGAGTTCGACGAGGACCTTGGTCGTTACTATGTTTCGTTTCCTGATGATCAGTAGTGGAGCCCAGTTGGGACAATCGGGGATCTAGCATTTGGGGTTGTCTTCTTTTGTTTTGGTTCCGTAGTCGGACCTATGTGTGTACTCTGATTGATGTATGATTTATTTATGTATTGTGTGAAGTGGCGATTGTAAGCCAACTCTTTATCCCATTCTTGTTCATTACATGGGATTGTGTGAAGATGACCCTTCTTGCGACAAAACCACAATGCGGTTATGCCTCTAAGTCGTGCCTCGACACATGGGAGATATAGCCGCATCGTGGGTGTTACACCTGTCGCGCCACTCCTGGCATGGGCCACGGTCGTCCCAGCGTCCGCCTCCATGTCCTCCTCCACGGCGGTAGCCCCGGTCGCTACGCTCGAGGCATCGACCGAAACGTCCTTCGCGAAATAGTCACTGGTGTTGTGGGTGTTCAGATTGTGGAAGGCGCAGAACAGTCGACTGTTCTTGGATGACTCGGGCTGATCTCTGCCCCGCTTGGTGTCGGGCTTCGCTGCGAGCACTGCCGCTTCCTTGCGCTTCACGTCCTTGGCCTTGGCTTTCTTCTCCTCTATGCCCGCGACTGGTAGCTCGAGGAGGGAGAGGCGCCCCTCCTCAGCTCTTGCGCACTTGGTCGCCAGGTTGAACAGCTCCTGAGATGTGCACAACTCCTCATGGATAGCGAGCTCTTCCTTCATCTTGACGTCACGGACGCCGTCTGAGAACGCGGAGTTGATGGCCTCGTCTGTGACCTTGGGGATCTTGAGGCGAGTGTTGTTGAAGCGCCGTATGTACTTCTGGAGGGTCTCCCCTGGCTGTTGCTTGATGCGGCGCAGGTCACCCACGGCCGGCGGGCGGTCGCGGGTGCCCTGGAAGTTGGCGACGAAGCGGTCGCGCATCTCATCCCAGGAGGTGATCGAGCCGTGCTGCAGGTTCAGGAGCCAGGAGCGGGCACCATCCTTGAGAGCCATAGGGAACCAGTTCGCCAAGACTTTCTCATCGCCGTTGGCTGCTTCAATGCTCAACTCGTAGAGCTGCAAGAACTCCGCGGGGCCG
This sequence comes from Triticum aestivum, assembly GCF_018294505.1. Classification (NCBI taxonomy): domain Eukaryota; kingdom Viridiplantae; phylum Streptophyta; class Magnoliopsida; order Poales; family Poaceae; genus Triticum; species Triticum aestivum. Next base: position 253,857,816 of record NC_057808.1, on the reverse strand, counting down.
GAGGTGCCGTCGTAGTAGGGAGGCAGATCCGGCTTGAACTTGCCTGGCCAGGCGACGCTACGTAGCTTGGGGGTGAAGGCGCGGCAGTCGGCCGTGGTTGCCGGGGCCCGCCTCGAAGGTGGAGCTTGGTCTTGATGAGGTCCGCGCGGCGCCGCCGCAGGCGGCGCGGGGTCTTGACGAGGCGGCGCGGGGAGCGCATGTGCAGCTTCTCGCGGCCGAGGGATTTCTTGGCAGCTTCTCTCTTCGCGCGCGGGCACCGGACGTGGCGGATCATGCCGTGGGGCCGCGCGCCTAGGAGCCAAGGCGCAGTCTTGGGGCAAAGGTGGTGGAGGCGCGCCATGAGCCACGTCGCCTGTGGCTGGCGGAGGGTGAGGCAGAGAGAGGGACGGCGCCGGGGAGCCCCCTGCGGCGCGGACGAGCTCGGCGACGCGGTTGAGCCACTCCTTGTAGAGGTCGTCGACTGGGCGGTAGCGCAGGAGCTTGTTCGCCGCGAGGAGGGTGGCCCGTGCCTCCATGGGAGCGCGGCGTGCATGAGACGAAGAACCGGCCGGGGTCAGCGACGGAGTGGCGGATCGACGGAAGGGAAGCTACAGCGCACCCCTAGCTGGCGCGCCAAATGTCGGATGTGGGGTTCCGGCAAACCCTTGAGGTTCGAACTCTGGGGTGCGCGCGAAGTCTTTCCCTCCTACCGATCCACGCTCTAGCTCACTAAGATCTCGCGGACGAACTCGACAAACTCGCAACACAGAAAGACACGAGATTTATACTGGTTCGGGCCACCGGTGTGGTGTAATACCCTACTCCAGTGTGGTGGTGGTGGATTGCCTCTTGGGCTGATGATGAAAAGTACAAGTGGAAGAACAGCCTCCTGAGGTTGAGGTGTTCTTGTGGCTAGGGTTGGCTCTTGATCAGATCGGATCAAGCTGAGTTGCCCCTACTGTGGTGGCTAGTTCTGCTTATATAGGCCCTGGTCCTCTCCCCAAATATTGAGCGGGAAGGGAGCCAACAACGGTGGGCAAATTTGAAGGGGGACAGCTAGTACAAGCTATCCTGATAAAAGTGGTCTTCGCCTGCTAAAGGCTCTGGTGGTGACGCCGTCTTGGGCTCCACGATGACCTCCATCCTGCACTCCTTCTGGTCTTGGTCTCGTTGCACCGATATGGCAACCTTTGCCTGATGCCTCGGTACTCTTCGCCTGCGCTTGCCTCCTTAGCACCAAAGAGGAAACAAGGACGCTGCGCGTGCTGGCGCCCGCCTGGTGCCGACCGTCATGTCTCACGTCACGAGAGCCTCGTGAGGTTTGCCCCGCCTTGATATCTCCGCTCCTCATGAGCCTGCCTGGCTAGGCCACTCCTGAGGAGGTCTTACGTCGTCCACCTCGTGAGGCTTGGCCCCTCGCGAGGGTCTTGGGTGCCTCGTTGATGAAGATGGGCCGTACAGCCCGCTGACTTAGCCACACCGTGGGCTGCAGGCAGGCAAGTCTGGGGACCCCCATTCCCAGAACGCCGACAAGTAAGACCTTTGGGATGATCTATGGCGATAGTTGATTTTATTTTGCTGAAAAACAGAAACTTCTGCATCCAGTAACAGAATTGTTAAAAATCACTAGAGCACGATAAAATTATGATTTTCTTACAGAAGATTGAAATACAAATTTCCTCTGTTTTCCTAAATTTTCAGAATTTTTGGAGTTACAGAAGTTGGCAAAAGTCCAGATTACTACAGAATATTTTATTTTTTGACAGATTTTGTTTTCATTGTGTTGTTTGCTTATTTTGATGAATCTATGGGTAGTACCGGAGGGTACGAACCATGGAGAAGCTAGAATACAGTAGATATAACACCAATATAAAATTGGAATGAGTTTACAGCAGTACCTAAAGTGGTTATTTGCTTTGTTTCACTAACGGATCTCACGAGTTTTCTGTTGAGATTTGTATTGTGAAGTTTTCAAGTTTTGGGTAAAGTTTTGATGGACTACGGAATAAGGAGTAGCAAGCGCCTAAGCTTGGGGATGCCCAAGGCATCCCAAGGTAATATTCAAGGGCAACCAAGCATCTAAGCTTGGGGATGCCCCGGATGGCATCCCCTCTTTTGTCTTCAATTCATCGGTAAATTTACTTGAGGCTATATTTTTATTCACCACATGATATGTGTTTTGCTTGGAGCATATTGTATTATATGAGTCTTTGCTTTTTAGTTTGCCACAATCATCCTTGATATATGCACCTTTTGATAGGGACACACATTAATTGTGAATTTATTAGAATACTCTATGTGCTTCACTTATATCTTTTGAGCTAGGTAGTTGCTTTAGTGCTTCACTTATATATTTTTAGAGCACGTGAGTGGTTTTATTTTGAAGAAATTGATGAACTCTCATGATTCACTTACATTATTTTGATAGTCTTAAAAATAGTATGGCAATTTTCTTAGGTTATGAATTGGTCCTAATATGATGGGTATCCAAGAGGGATATAATAAAAACTTTCACAAAGAGCGTTGAATATATGAGAAGTTTGATTCCTTACACTTATTTTTGAGATATAAAGATGGTTATATTAGAGTCATGCTAGAGAGTAATTGTGGATTAGTAGTAATAATTGTGTTAAGGTTTGTGATTCCTGAAGCATGCACTTATGGTCTATCATTATGCAATGAAGTTAGAGCATGATTTATTTTTGATTGTCTTCCTTATGAGTGGCGGTCGGGGACGAGCGATGGTATTTTCCTACCAATCTATCCCCCTAGGAGCATGCGTATTAGTACTTTGCTTTGATGGCTAATATTTTTTGCAATATGTATGTGAGTTCTTTATGGCTAATGTTGAGTCCATGGATTATACACACTCTCACCCTTCCACCATTGCTAGCCTCTCTAGTACCACGTAACTTCCGCCGGTGCATTAAACCCACCATATACCCTTCCTCAAAACAGCCACCATGCCTACCTATTATGGCATTTCCATAGCCATTCCGAGATATATTGCCAAGCAACTTCCACCATTCCATTTATTATGACACATACCATCATTGTCACATTGCTTTGCGTGATCATATAGTTGACATAGTATGTCACATCCCTAGTTCTGGTATGACCTAGACTAGCTAGTCAGGTGTGCACCATGTTTAAATTTCATTTAAATTTGAAATGGGGATTTGTGAAACCCTCAGAAATCATTTCTGGAAATAACCCAAATAAAAATTGCTCCAAAAAGGTCCAAGAAAATGTTGATGCTACTCTCTGAAAATATCGGTCAGAGTTAAAATTCAAACCAATATTTTTAGGAGCTCATAGATATTTATTCTGGGCATTTGGAATTAATTCAATAACTATTTGAATTGGATTTACATTTATTATATATATAAATATATGTTCAATAATTCTGAAAATTGTTGTGTGGCTTTGTATAAGTCCACTTAGTTGACACAATTATTTTCATGAAGTTTAAAATTGATTTAGTATTTTACTAAATCAGAAACAAATGTCAGAAAATAGATAATAGAAATAGAAGACAGAGGAGAGAGATACGGCTTACCTGGTGCTCACCTGACACGGCCCAGCACGGCCCAGCCCACCAGAGCCAGGCGCCAGTCATCTCCTTCCTTTGCCAGGAGGACAACGGCATGGCGCACGCACAGGAGGCGAAGCCACCTCCTGCTTCCACCTCTTGCTTCCTCTCTACTCCGATCCGACGTGCTTGGAGACGCCCTGCGACCTTCTCTCGCTTTCCGCTCCTATCTCTGCCTCGCTCTCTTCCTCTGCTCTTCTTCCCAAGCCACTAGAGAGCCGCCGCTCGCCACCGTTCGCTGCCACCTCGGCCACCTGCCCTCTCTCGCCTCACCGACGCGCCCAGAAGCTCCGCCACTTCTTCCTCGACCGCCTCACCGAGCCACGTCCCGCCAGAGGCCCCCGAACGTCTTCAGCGAGCTCGTCTTCGACCTCCTGACGACGAGATCGCCTCCGCCACCCAGCTCGCTTCGGAACTCCTCCGAGCTCGCCGTCTACATCGCTGCAATCTCTGTGAGGCCACGGTCCGAACCCCCCTTTCCTTCCCCTCGCTTGCATGCCGTAGCCGCTGCCTCGCCGATGACTGTAATAACCGCCCCCTGAGCTCATCGCCGACGCAGCTCCGGTGACCAAATGGTCGCCCCGGCGAGTCCAAACCTCTCCCCGCACCCCGTAGCGCCTCGCTAGTGCATCCGCTCGCCCGCTAGCATGCCACACCAGCAAAACCACCGACGCCCGAACTCCAGCGGCCGCAAAAGAGCTCGCCGCAGTCGGCTCAGGCCACCCCAGCTCCTCCCGTTCGCTCCATTAGATGCGCTGCATTGCCAGCTAGCCGTAGCCGCAAACCATGAGTAAAACGGTGCCCTGTAGAGCATTCCCGAGCCGCCCCGTCGTCTCTGTCGTCGCCGGCGACGAGCCGTGGACCAGGTCCGGCGGGTTTGACCCCGTTTGACCGGGGTTTGACTTCCCCCTAACCCACTGACGTGTGGGCCAAGCCCCTGCTTAATTAAGTGATAGATTAATTAGAGTTAATTAACTTAGTTAGTTAGGTTAGCCTCTGACATGTGGGCCCAGGCCTTAACTAAACTAGATTAGGTTTAGTTTAATTTTAATTAACCCTGTTAGTTAACTGTGTCACTGACGTGTGGACCCCAGACGTCAGGTTTGACCTGGACGGTGCTTGTTGACCTGCTGAGGTCAGCATGACATAATGCTGACGCAGTAATCCTTTTCTGGAATTTAAATAAATCTTAAATGATTTGTTATTTCAGAAAATGTCCAAAACTTCTAAAATTCATAGTAATTCAACCGTAACTCCAAATGAAAAGTTTTATATATGAAAAATTATCAGAAAAATCCAATCTATACATTTATGCTACTTTCATGCATGTTCAACCAACTTATATCCCCTGTATAAGTGAAAACATGATAATGGCATTTTAAATACCCCTTACGGAGTATGCAAATGAACCCTTTGTTCATATGGACTTCATTTAAATTGTTGCTAGATGCATTAGTACAAATCATAGCATATTTTCATGTCATGATCATGCATCATATTGTGCATTGCATTGATTGTGCTCTTCCTTGTTTGCCGGTAATTGTCCCCTCTCGGTAGACGCTGCTTCCGACGCTGTGATCGTTGACACTGATGAAGACTCAATGTTATCTTCAGAAGTGCCAGGCAAGCAAAACCCCCTTGTTCATTACGATACAGTCCCACTCTCTCGCTCCTGCTCTCTTTTACTGCATTAGGGCAACAACGATTCAACTGTTACATGCTGCGGTAGTTGAACCCCTTTCCTCTGCATGACCTGTCATTGCCACAGTAACTAGATGAAACCCACTAGCATGAGTAGGAGTTGTTTGAGCCCTGATGTGCCTACTCATTCATGCTTGTTTGTCATGCCTGCTACTGCTTAGAGTTGAGTCAGGTCTGATTCATCGGGGATGAATTGGAATATGGTGAACATGTCCTACTATTGAGAGCTAAGTGTGTGAACACGATTTGGTAAAGGTAGCGGTGAGAGGCCATGTAGGAGTACATGGTGGGTTGTCCCATTGCAGCCGTCCTCAGGAACTGAGTTCTGTGTTTGTGATCCATGAACAGTTACTACCACACATTGGGCTCCGGGCGCTCCAAACTCTCTCGACTTATTGATCAACCTGATCTCTGTCCAGGAGTTGCAACTAGTTTCTGGTGTTTGTAGGTAGTGTTAGTAGTCTACCAAGTGGCACCCGGTACAGGTGGGCTTGGGACAGACTAGGCACGGTGGCACTGTGTACCAAGTGGCACCCGGATGGTGGGCTTGGGAACCCTGCTCACATCGTTTGGGGCCGTGAGCGACACCCCGGCTGGATCTCCTTGCGGATGGAACCCGAATAGGCGATAAACCTGGACTAGAGACTAGTGTGGTTAGTCAGGTCATGGCCGACTCCCTTGCCAGGCTTCCGCTTGAAGGTTGCTGAGATACACGATGTGTACATGGTGGTAAGTGGCGAGAGCGTGTGTGAAGAAGTACACCCCTGCAGGGTTAACATCATCTATTCGAATAGCTGTGTCCGCGGTAAAGGACTTCTGGTTTGCCTGTACAGTTCATAGACAAGTGAAAGTGGATACTCTAAAATGCGCAAGCTAAGCGCGAGTGCTATGGATGGCCTTCTCATAGGGAGACGGGAGCGGATCCATAGTGGTGTATTGATATGGTGAATATGTGGACTCGTGTGCGCGACCTCAAAAGAGTTACTTGTAGTCGTAGTTCAGGTTAGCCACTGAGTCAAAGCTGGCTTGCTGCAGTTAAACTCCACCACCCCTTTGTTGATACCGATGCATATGTAGTTAGTTCTGATGTAAGTCTTGCTGAGTACATTTGTACTCACGTTTGCTTAATTTATGTTTTGCAGAGAGACTTCAGTCTCGCTAGTAGTTCCGCGTGGACTCCGACGTTTAGCTTGTTACCTCAGCTACGATCTTGTGCCCTCGGCAGGGTCTTGTAGATAGTCAGGCTTCTTAGCCTTTTTCATTTGTAGTTGTCTGTACTCAGACAAGATAAGCTTCCGCATGTGCTTGTTTCTTGTATGACTTGAATGCTGGGTCATCAGACCCATGTTTGTACTATCTGGCTCTTCGGAGCCTAATGAATAAATACTTTGAGTTGTAGAGTTTTTTTGTGATGCCATGTTGTATTTACACATATCGGGTGTATTGTGTGTATGATTGGAATGCTTGGTATGTGTGGGATCCGACAACCTAGTTGTTTATCCTTGGTAGCCTCTCTTATGGGGAAATGTAGTCTAGTGCTTCCACTGAGCCATGGTAGTCTGCTACAGCCCGGTTTACCGGAGTCCTACTAGCCCAGTTACTACTACTCTGGAACACTTAGACTGGCCGGCATGTGGTCCACTTCGTTCCTGTGTCTGTCCCTTCGGGGAAATTTCACGCGGTGACTTCCGGAGTCCTGCTGGCCTGCTACAGCCCGGGTTACCGGAGTCCTGTTAGCCCAGTTGCTACAGCCCGGATTCACACGCTGATGACCGACACATTCGATGCTGGTTCATGTATGCCTGTCCCTGTAAGTTAGCGTCACTTTGGGTTCACAACTAGTCATGTCGGCCTGGGTTCTCTGTCATATGGATGCTAGCGACACTATCATATACGTGAGCCAAAATGCGCAAATGGTCCCGGGCCAGGTAAGGTGGCACCCGTGGGAATACCGTGCGTGAGGCCGCAAAGTGATATGATGTGTTACATGCTAGATCGGTGTGACTTAGAATTGGGGTCCTGACATAGTATTTGTGGCTTGGCCACCGTTCATATTTCTTTTTATACGTGTTACGCTAGATCATTGCACATCCCGGTACACCACTGGAGGCATTCATATAGAGTCATATCTTTGTTCTAGTATCGAGTTGTAATTCTTGAGTTGTAAGTAAATAAAAGTGTGATGATCATCATTATTAGAGCATTGTCCCATGTGAGGAAAGGATGATGGAGACTATGATTCCCCCACAAGTCGGGATGAGGCTCCAAACGAAAAGAAGATAGGCCAAAGAGCCCAAAAGAAAAAAGGAAAGAAAAAAGAAAAAAATGAGAGAAAAAGAGAGAGAAGGGACAATGTTACTATCCTTTTCCACACTTGTGCTTCGAAATTAGCACCATGTTCTTCATGATAGAGAGTCTCCTATTTTATCACATTCATATAATAGTGGGAATTTTTTGTTATAGAACTTGGCTTGCATATTCCTATGATGGCTTCCTCAAATTACGCAAGGTCTTCGTGAGCAAGCAAGTTGGATGCACACCCACTTAGTTTTCTTTTTTAGCCTTCATACATTTATAGCTCTAGTGCATCTGTTGCATTGCAATCCCTACTCACTTGCATCGATATCAATTGATGGGCATCTCCATAGACCATTAATTTTCCTAGTTGATGTGAGACTTTCTCCTTTTTGTCTTCTCCTCACAACCTCCATTATACTCTATTCTACCTATAGTGCTATATCCATGGCACACGCTCATGTATTGCGTGAAAGTTGAAAAGGCTTAAAAACATTAAAAGTATGAAACAATTGCTTGGCTTATCATCAGGGTTGTGCATGATAAATACTATGTGTGATGAAGATAGAGCATGACAAGATTATATGATTTTGTAGGGATAACTTTCTTTAGCCATGATATTTTGAGAAGACATGATTGTGTTATTAGTATGCTTGAAGTATTCTTGTTTTTATCTCAATATTAAATTTTTGTTTTGAATCTTATGGATCTGAATATTCATGCCACAATAAGAAGAAATTAAATTGATAAATATGTTAGGTAGCATACCACATCAAAAATTCTGTTTTTTATCATTTACCTACTCGAAAACGAGTAGGAATTAAGCTTGGGGATGCTTGATACGTCTCCAACGTATCTAAAATCTTTGATTGTTCCATGCTATTATATTATCTATCTTGGATGTTTCATATGCATTAATAGGCTATTTTATATCATTTACTGCGACTAACCTATTAACCTAGTGCCCAGTGCTAGTTGTTGTTTTCCTTGTTTTTTAGTTCTACAGAAAATAAATACCAAACGAAGTACAAACGGAATGAAATTTTTTGACGATATTTCTAGGACAACAAGACACCCACGAAGCTTTGGGAAGAGGCCAGAAGGCCCACGAGGGTGCCACAAGTCCTGGGGGCGCCCCATGGGGGCTTGTGGGCCCCCCATGGCTCTCCTAAGCCCAACTCCAGCTCTATAAATACCCAAATATTCCCCCTACGACAGGGGGCACACCAAAAATACTTTTCCACGGCCGCAAGCTTCTGTTCTCGTGGGATCCCATCTTGGGGCCTTTTCCAGCACTCCGCCGGAGGGGGATTCGATCACGGAGGGCCTCTACACCAACCTTGCTGCCCATCCGATGATGTGTGAGTATATTACCACAGACCTACGGGTCCATAGCTAGTATCTAGATGGCTTGTTCTCTCACTTTGATCTTCAATACAATGTTCTCCTCGATGTTCTTGGATATCTATTCGATGTAATTTTATTTCACGGTGCGTTTGTTGAGATCCGATGAATTGTGGATTTATGATCAGATTATCTATGAATATTATTTGAGTCTTCTCTGAACTCTTCTATGCATGATTAAGGTACCTTTGTATTTCTCTGTGATCTATCAATTTGGTTTGGCCAACTAGATTGGTTTTTCTTGCAATGGGAGAGGTGCTTTGTGATGGGTTCAATCTTGCGGTGTCCTCACCCAGTGACAGTAGGGGTAGCGAGGCACATATTTGTATTGTTGCCATTAAGGATAAAAAGATGGTTTTTTACCATATTTCGAATCTATCCCTCTACACCATGTCAACTTGCCTAAGGCGTTACTCCATTCTTGTTAACTTAATACATTAGATGCATGCTGGATTGCGGTCGATATGTGGAGTAATAGTAGTAGATGCAGGCAGGAGTCGGTCTACTTGTCACTGACGGGATGCCTATATTCATGATCATTGCCTTAGATATCATCATAATTATGCGCTTTTCTATCAATTGCTCAACAGTAATTTGTTTACCCACCGTATGTTTTCTTCAAGAGAGAAGCCTCGAGTGAAACCTATGGCCCCCGGGTCTATTTTCCATATATTTTCAGATCTATAAAACCAAAAAACCCAAAAATACCTTGCTGAAATTTATTTATATTTACTTTATTTTGCCTTTCACTTATCTTTTATATCTATCTCTATTAGATCTCACTCTTGCAAGTGACCGTGAAGGTATTGACAACCCCTTTTTCGCGTTGAGTACAAGTGTTTGTTAGTTTGTGCAGGTGCATCTATTGGGGACTTGTTTGTACCTCCTACGGGATTGATACCTTGGTTCTTAACTGAGGGAAATACTATCTCTACTTCGCTGCATCACCCTTTCCTCTTCAAGGAAAAAATCAACACAAGCTCAAGAAGTAGAAACCACGCCGCACCTAGAGGACCAAGGCGATGGACGATGGTGAGGCCTAGAAAGGGAACGACCCGGAGCTGGGGAAGACGTGGCAGTGGATGCCCACGCGTAGGAGAGTACGAGGGTTGACCGGTTTTGGCTGCGGGGTGAGGCTACCATTGCCGGAGAATAACAGAAAGTGTGAGTTAGTAGAAGGATGGCCTGGCCAGCGGTGGAAGTAGGGTGAGGCGGTGAGGCCTGTGCGACAACACAGTCAGCCATGGGAGGCGAGAGCAGCCAGTCCCACCAGCACTGGTTTGAGCGGCTGGAGTAGGAAGATCAGAGATTGAAGAAGCACGACGGTCGTTGGATTAACATCCAATGGTTACTGCTGCTAGAATCGTTTGTTGACCAAGTTGCAAAAAGCCTTGCATGTGTGTCAACTTAATAGGCCCACAAGTCAGCCTCCAAATCCATGGCGGAAACATACAACCCATTTGCTACTTTTTTTTTAATAATTTACAACCCATTTGCAATTCTTATGCAATTTATTGCGGCCCATTTTTTTGTTGGACAAGACATGGTTAAAATTTTCAATGAAATTTTGCATATTTCAGTGGGGTCCAAACTTTTTTAATCCTGAAATGTCAAGCCAGATTCAAAATAAATTTAAATTAGGTTAAAATCCAAAGAAATTTGAAATCTTAAAATCCGAAAAATCATAAATTTGAAAGTAATTGCCAATTTCCTGTGTTTTTAAATATTTACAACCCATTTCATATTACTTTTAAGATTTACAACCCTCTTGAAAGATTTGCAGCCCAACAAGACGGAGAAAAACAAGTTGGCCTGGGTTGGGTATTCTTCAAAAAAAATTGGGCTAGCCATTTTCACAAAGAAAGAAAACACTTTTTTGAGGGGTTAGAATAACAACTGTTGGGCTAGTTATGTTGTAAACATACAAGAAAAGCCTGGGCTAGATGGGCCACAACCCACACATAGCCTAGTAGATACCCTACTCCATCTCAATAATAAAAAACGCTCGAGCTGCTAGGTCCCAGGTGTCAGTCGCTCCTTGTGCAATTCTCTCATTTATTGACTACACATTGACAATACCATGGGTCCCAGATGTCAGCAAATCATTAGGAGGAAGCATTTTTTTGCTTGTAACAAGGAGACACTTGCTTACGTACGGTCACATGGTGGGTCCCTACTATCATCCTCTCCACATATAGTACTCTCTCAATTCCTCTCGTTTGTTTACCATGTTGACGCTAGATGGCAGCACCGCAGTGAGAAGACCAAGGCGAAGGATGACAGCGAGGCCTCAGACGGCAACGAACATGAGCTAGGGAAGATGTAGTAGTGTAGTTACAGGCAGAGGGGAGTACGAGGGTTGACTAGTTCTGGTGCGGAATGGGGATGACATCATTGTTAAAGGTTTAAGGTACGCGGGGCGTGATGTGTGCACGGAGGCAAAACCAGCCGTGGTAGGCGGGAGCATGCGGCCCCGTCGGCAATTGCTTGTATCTGCGTTGGTATTTTCCCCGAAGAGGAGATGATGATGCAGCACAACAACGGTAACTATTTCCCTCAGTTATGAAACAAAGGTATCAATCCAGTAGGAGGATCCACCAAACTATGTAAGCAGTACCTTCACACAAATAACAAAAACTTGCAACCCAACGCGTAAGAGGGGTTGTCAACCCCTCCTCAGTACCGAGATAGATTAAATATTTTAAGATTGGATAAATAGATCTGATAGAAACACAAAATAAAATAAATAAAGAAAAGGTGCAGGAAGGTATTTTTGGGTTTTTGGATAAATAGATCTAAAGTAATATGATAGAAAATAGATCCAGGGGCCGTAGATTTCACTAGAGCCTTCTCTCTCGAGAAAATAGCATATGGTGGGTAAACAAATTATTGTCAGGCAATTGATAGAAAAGCAAATAATTATGATGATATCCAAGGCAATGATCATGTATATAGGCATCACGTCCAAGATTAGTAGACCGACTCCTGCCTGCATCTACTACTATTATTCCACACATCGACTGCTATCCAGCATGCATCTAGTGTATTAAGTTCATGAAGAAACAAAGTAATGCAATAAGAACAATGACATGATGTAGACAACATCTATTCATGTAGGAATAGACCCCATCTTTTTATCCTTCATGGAAACGATACATGCGTGTCATGTCTCTTTCTGTTATTGAGATTGAGCACCGCAAGATCGAACACATCACAAAGCACCTCTTCCCATGGCAAGAAAAATCAATTTAGTTGGCCCAACCAAACCAAAGATTCGGAGAAGAAATATGAAGCTATAACAATCCTGCATATAAGAGTTCAACAAAGACTCAAATAATATTCATAGATAGATCTGATCATAAACTGTCAATTCATCGGATCCCAACAAACACACCGCAAAAAGGTTACATCAAATAGATCTTCGAGCTGAACATTGTATCGAAGATCAAAAAGAGAGAAGAAGCAATCTAGCTACTGCCTACGGACCCGTAGATTTGTGGTAAACTACTCACACATCATCGGAGGAGCACCAATGAGGATGATGAACCCCTCCGTGATCGTTCCCCCCTACGGCAAGGTGCCGGAAAAGGCCTCTAGATTGGATCTCATGGGTCTGGAACATGCGGCGGTGGAAACTCTAATCTCCCAACTCTCTAGGGATTCTGGAATATTTGGGTATTTATAGAGCTGAGAGGCGGTGGAGAGGGGGCCTATGGGCCCCAGTACCCACCAGGGCACCAGGGGCCTTTGGCACGCCCTGGTGCCTTGTGGGCCCCATGGGCCTCCCCTCTAGCACTTCCATGCATGGCTCCCAAGTTGTCTTCTGGACAGAAAAAATCTCCAAAAAGTTTCGTGGCATTTGGACTTCGTTTGGTACTGATATTCCTTGAAGTAAAAACAAGCAAAAAACGACAACTTGCACTGGGCACTATGTCAATAGGTTAGTCCCAAAAAATGATATAAAGTTGCTATAAAATGAATATAAAACATCCAAGATTGATAATATAACAGCATGGAGCAATCAAAAATTATAGATACGTTGGAGATGTTTCAGTCGGGGCTGGTTAGGTTTTTGCGGCTAGAGGAAGAAGAGATAGAAGAAACATGACAGTCAATGAATGTCAATCCAACGACCATGGCTAGCAGAATCGTTTGTTGACTAAGCCGACACCATGTTATGTATGTTTTTCACAAGAAAGTGAAAACTGGGCTAGTACCCCAAATAAAAATCCTGAAACTACCAGCGTTTGATTTTGCATCACAACTAAAACTGCCAAGAAAATGTGTTAGTTTGCCATCCTCCTCCCATGGAACGTTAGCCAAATAGAATTCCCGTATAATTTTGGTTAAGTGAGGATTCAAACATGAGAAGGAATTTTTTTGAAATCTATGGCTTACATGTAGCAGAAGTACTTAGCAACCTTAACTGAAAGCAGTAGGAGTACTTAACAACCAAAGCTAGAAGCAGTATGAGTACTTATACAAGTTCAACCGTACAAGGCACACTTCAAACCATGCTACTTTTCCTACAGACAATGAAGGGTGAGGCCACCAAGCCTAGGACAAGGCCCTGGCGCCACCCCTCGCATCCACAACTTTCTAAAAGCAGCTTCATCTTGCAATGTGCTTAATAAATAGAATATTCACTTCAGAGCCATGGAAAAGCATGGACAAAACCTTCTGTCCTATTCTCCATCATCACGGGCCCTCATCATTTGAAACTACCCATGAATGAGAATGCTTTCATCCCTAAGGGAAATGGAGTAGGTTGACATTAACATCTTGTTCTCACCAAGCACAAGTCTGACTCAACCATGGCCAGGCATTTGCATATGAACAATAAAACTGGGCAATTTCTATTTTAAGTAGAATAGCACAACTGTAATATTGTTTATAATCAAGAGTTTATGAACAACATATATAATAGAAAACAGCTCGTACCATCAGTTTCTTGACACAGTTGAACATGTTCAATGTGTGCCCCAGTGGCACATATATCCCATGTGGCCTTCTACCATTGAAATGCCCCACAAGGTCCTCAAGATAATCAATAAAGTGTAGGAAATGGTGGATGTCATCCCAGTCAACTTTGATGCCAGCAGTAGCTGATACATCCATTTTGCATCATGTTTTCCTATTGTTATTTATATTGTCTTTGGTCATTATTCCACTTTATGATGCAATTCTAATGCCTTTTCTCTCTTAATTTGCAAGATTTACATGGAAAGGGAGATAACCGGCAGCTGGAATTCTGGACCAAAATAGCTACATCAGAGATACATATTCTACAGATCTCCAAATGACCTCAAACTTCACGGAGATTTTTATTGAATATATACAAAATATTGGAGCAAATAAATACCAGAGGGGGCCACTAGTTGCCCACAAGGCAACAATGCGCAGCCACCCCTTGGGCGCGCTCTGATGCCTTGTGGGGCCCACAGCTAGCCTCCGGTGCCCATATTCTAATATATGAAGGGTTTTGACCTAGAAAATAAAATAAAAAGAAGGCTTTCGGGATGAAGCGCCGCCGTCCCGAGGCGGAACCTGGGCAGGAGCACTTTTGCTCTCCAGCGGAGCGATTCTGCCAAGGATACTTCCCTCCGGGAGGGGGAAATCGAAGCCATTGACATCACCAATGATCCTCTCATCATGGCAGGACCAATCTTCATCAATATCTTCACCAGCACCATCTCACCTCAAACCCTAATTCATCTCTTGTATTCAACCTTTGTCCCAAAACCTCAGATTAGTACCTGTGGTTTGTAGTAGTGTTGATTACATCTTGTAGTTGATGCTAGTTGGTTTATTTGGTGGAAGATTTAATGTTTAGATCCTCAAGCATATTCAATATACCTCTGATCTTGAACATGAATATGATTTGTGAGTAGTTACTTTTTTTCTTGAGGGCATGGGAGAAGTCTTGGTATAAGTAATTGTGTGAAGTTGGTATTTGTTTGATATTTTCATGATATGTATGTTGTTGCTTATTTTAGTGGTGTCATGTGAACGTCAACTACATGACACTTCACCATACTTGGGCCTAAGGGAAGGCATTATGGAGTGATAAGTAAATGATAGGTTGCTAGAGTGACAGAAGCTTAAACCCTAGTTTATGCGTTAATCCGTAAGGGGTTGATTTGGATCCATATGTTTCATGCTATGGTTAGATTTATCTTAGTTCATCTTTTTTAGTTGCGGGTGCTTGCGAGAGGGGGTAGTCATTAGTGGGTTTCTTGTTCAAGTAAAAACAGCACCCAAGCACCGGTCCAGCCACATATCAAATTATCAAAGTAGCGAACGCGAAAATTGAACATGATGAATGTGAGTAGATGACTATTCCGATGTGTCCTCGAGTGCACCTTGCTTTATATAAGAGAACTTTATGGCTTGTTCTTTTCTATAAAAAGGATTGGGCCACCTTGCTGCACCTTTTTTACTATTGTTAGTTGTTACTTATTACGAATTACCTCGCTATCAAACTACATGTTACCGCTACTTTCAGTACTTGTAGAGAACACCTTGCTGAAAACCGCTTATCATTTCCTTCAGCTCCTCGTTGGGTTCAACACTCTTACTTATTGAAAGGACTACGATTAATCCCCTATACTTGTGGGTCATCAAGACTCTTTTCTAGCGTTGTTGCCGAGGAGTGAAGCACCTTTGGTAAGGAAACATTTTTATTACGTGCTGATGTTTTCTGTCACTTGTCACTATGGAAAATAATCATTTGAGGGGTTTGTCTGGTGTATCTTCACCTCGACCGGAAGCAATAAGAGTTGACCCTCAACCTACTGAAAATATTTATTATGAGATTCCTTCGGGTATGTTAGAGAAACTACCAGCTAATCCTGATGCAGGAGATGGAACGGTACATCCTAATATGCACTTAATCTATGTGGATGAAATTTGTGGATTGTTTAAGCTTGTAGGTTTATCCGAGGTTGGAGTTAAGGATAAGATATTCCCTTTATCTTTGGAGGGAAAGGCATTGACATGGTATAGGATATTGGATGATACTAGAACATGGGATTGGAATCGAAGTTTTATCCTATGCATTTGGTTCATCGTGATCGGAATTATGTATATAATTTTTGGCCTTGTGATGGAGAAAGTATCGCTCAAGCTTGGGGGAGGCTTAAATACATGATGCATACATGCCCCAATCATGACATCTCAAGAGAAATAATTATGCAAAACTTTAATGCTCGGCTATCTCATAATAATCAATCCATGCTCGATACTTCTTCTACTAGTACCTTTAACGACAAGCGACAACCTGATCGATGAGGTGGAGCGGTGGAAAGGTAGTGGGATTCTTGCCGGGCTCGGAGCTTGCCGGGTCTTCATTAGCTTCCCAGCAAGGGTCTTGCCGGGAACGCCAAGCTTGATCTTCCGTATTCCTGAGATCTAGCTTGGAGGTCTTCTTTAAATTCCTGTCGCATAGCCCTGGTCTTGTACTTTAGTTTCTCTCCAGCACGGCTTGCCGTCGGGAAGGCTGCTACTACCTCTGCATAAGTCTGGGGTACTAGGGACCCAAATCTTTATTACACCGATAGACTCATTCGAAGAACCACCTCAAGCTTTGGTCAAATGGGTTCCCAAGATTTCATCAAGTTCTACTTCATCAAGTGCTACTACAACTCCAAGGATTCCCATCAAATTGATGTTGGTCCCAAATAAGAAGAACTAGAGAGTTCTTGAGGGTGACTCCGCCAACAAACTTCACTTATATAAATTCATGGCAAGAACGTGCGCAACCAACTTCAACATATTGCATTAGTTCATGGAGTCACAAACCCTCTTGTTGGTAAGACAAGGTGTGAGGATATAGACCTGGGGGTCACCCGCCAGGAGGGCCGGGTTACTCCAAGGATCATTACCAGAAGCCCGGAGCTAAGTTTCAGGATAATGGGCCAGAGATGGGCTGAGACCCGGATATGGCTTAAGGCCCGTAGTTACAATCATTGTTATAGTAGACTTGTAGTGTAAGGCAAGTATTGTTTTAGAGCCCGAGCCGGACACTCTTATGAGCCGGCTCGGGACTCTAAGGGCTGCTGGGCGTCAGCCTCCCTATATAAAGGGACGACCCGGCAGCGGTTTGGGGACGACAACAATCTCTCCGAGAGCCGGGATAAGTGTTTACTTCCCTGGCGATCGTAACCCTAATCAATAACACCTCGAACTGGACGTAGGCTTTTACCTTCACCGTAAGGGGCCGAACCAGTATAAACCCTCGTGTTCCTTGTCCCGCATAACCCCTTCAAGCTTCCTAGTTGCGATGGCTCCACGATTAAGTCCTAGCCCAAGGACACCTGCCGTGACAATTCCACGACAGTTGGCGCCCACCGTGGGGCGAGCGCACGGTGGATTTGAGTTCTTGAAGGGCAGCTTCGAAGGGCTCAAGGGATACGCTGTGGGCCAGATGACCAAGAGTCGTCGCGGCAGGCTCTACATCGACGACGCGGACTGGGGCCCCGACGCCGGCTCAGTGGAGTACGGGTACCGGGTCCCCTTTGGCGGAATTCATGTCTTCATTGGCAAGATTGGTGAGCCGGGCCCCGAGCCGGGTCTCTGCGCCGATCTCATCGAAACGGCTCAGCGCGCCCGATCCGCCCGGGCCCGGCCTGCCTTAAAACGCGCTTTTGTGGGATGCATCCATGGAAGGCCCTCCGATCCATCTGGGTCTGGGGATGAGGCGGCCGCCGGCTCTGACGGCGAGTCGGCCGCTGATGAGTCAAACTCGTTGTACCAACTTCAAGATGGCAGGCTCATGAGTTATTCCGATGGCAACAGTATTCCGGACCTTTTTGAGCCGCCAAGTCAGGTCAGAGTTTTTATGGCTGGTGCGCAGCCTGTTCAGAACCCCGCTACCGGATCAGAAAATCCGGAGCCTTCCCCGGCTCAGGTGCTGATGGATCTCACAGATAAGATGACGGCCCTGTTAACTGCCACGGTTGACCCGGCAGATCAAGCCCAGCATGACGCGGAGGTGGCACAGTTAAAATTGGATCTGATGAAAGCAAAAGAGGATCTTGCAGCAGAAGGGATCAGGCTGGCGGCGGAGCGGGCGGCTCTCGACGCCCGGGCTCAGATGATTCAGGCGCAGTCCTTCCAACTCACGATGGATCAGAACGCGGCCAACGAGGTCATGAGAAGGAGGCATCAGAAGGCCCAGTCTCGACTCCCGCCGGTTTACGATCCGCGCAATCTATTCAACACGCCGGGTGCGGGACCCAGTAACCCACCAGGTGTCATTGCGCCCGGGTCGGGACCCCTTATTCAGCCACTAGTAATGGGGCCTCCCCAGGCGCCCCTGCCCCGCCTCAGTATGTGCCAATACCCCCGGGTCGTTACGATAACCCGCTGGAGAACATGGTAGCAGCGGCAGCACGACTGGCGGCTCTTCCCGTTGACGGCAATTCTCCGGCAGCCGTGGAAACCCGCCGGGTCAGGGAACTCCTGCAGACGGCCCTAGCGCAGCAAGAGGCGTACTCCTACAGCCGGGACAGGATCCACTCAACTCCTCGCCCAGGCCAGAGCCCGAGCTACAGCCGGCACATGGTCTCGGCGACCGGCTCAAGTAATGTCCGACGCCATGGCCCGGCTCATGTTGGAACCTTCTACGCCGCAGACCAAGCACGGCAAGAGGCGGAGCAGGTGCCGCAATTGACGGCTTATCAGACCCCCCCGGCCTATCCAACGGCGTCCGTTGATGTGGGTATTTCTACCAGGACCGGGGGTGTCCCTTGTTTGGTGCCGGCCATCCGTAATGAACGTTTACCTAAGGATTTCAAGGGCCCTAGGAAGGTGCCTAACTATACAGCTGACTTACAGCCTGCGGCCTGGATTGAGAGTTATGAGATGGCCATGGAACTGCTAGAGGTCAGCGAGGCGACCATGGCCAAATATTTCACCATGATGTTAGATGGAACTGCCCGCACGTGGTTAAAAGGGCTGCCACCGAACTCCATTGGGTCTTGGACCGAGCTGAAGGCCCGGTTCATTCAAAACTTCAAGGATACCTGTAGGCAGTCTATGTCAATTGTGGATTTGACTAACTGTAAGCAGCAGGAGGGCGAGTCCACGACCCATTGGGTTCGCCGGGTCAAGGAGATCATACATTCATCAGATAAGATGGACGCCGGCTCTGCAGTCTTGATGTTAGAACAGAATTGTCGTTTTGTGCCCCTAAAGATGAAGCTTGGGCGGCTTAAACGTGACTGCACGGATATGGGTACACTAATGGCGGCTCTTGTCAAATACGCTGATTCCGATGGTACCAAGGATCCCCCTTCAGATGATGAAAGGACAGGGAAGGGAAAGAAGAACGACAATGGAAAGAGCCCTCAGTTTAACCCGGGGAATCAAGGAGGAGGCAAGCGCAAGGCCGATGGCAGCCTGGAGTTCGTAGCCAACACCCAAGGCAACAACCAGCGACGCAAGGGGAGGCCCCCTCCCCGAGGCGGCGGGTCGGGACCTTCTCTGGAGCAGCTGTTGAATGAACCTTGTCCGAGACACGGCTCTAGAGAGAAGCCAGCGACTCATCTGTGGAAGGATTGTGCTATCATGAAGGCCTTTAAAAACTACAATGGCCCGGGCGGCGGCCCAGGCGCAGGCGGCTCCGGCGCTGGCGGCTCTCATGGCCCGGGTGGCGGGTCAAATTCCGGTCCTCAGAACGGTCAAGGGGGCTTCAATCAACAGTCTGGTCAGGGTCATCAACAGCAACAGGGGGGTTATCAGACCAACCCAAAGCAACTTAGCGGTGGACAGTATCACGTGTTCACCACTAGTTTGTGCAAACGAGACGAGAAGCTTCACAAGAGGGCTGTTAATTCTGTTGAGCCGGCGGTTCCACGCTACTTACGGTGGTCGGAGCAGCCCATAGTGTGGAGTAGGGAGGATCACCCTCCCCGGGTGGATAACCCGGGCCACCTGGCCTTAGTAGTGGCTCCTCAGGTGGGAGGCTATAAATTCACAAAGGTACTCATGGATGGAGGCAGCAGTATCAACATCCTCTATTATGAGACTTTCCGTCGTATGGGGCTAGTTGATAAGAACCTCAGCCAGTCAAATACTATCTTCCATGGTGTGGTACCCGGTAAGTCGGCTTATCCAGTCGGCAAGATCGAATTGGAAGTGGCTTTTGGTGATGAGAACAACTACAGGGTGGAGAAGTTGACCTTTGAGGTGGTCAAGATAAGAAGTCCATACCATGCTATATTCGGACGGCCGGCTTACGCCAAGTTCATGGCACAGCCGTGTTATGTGTACTTACAGCTCAAGATGCCGGGTCACAATGGGACCATTACAGTTCACGGCAGCCGGAAGGTGGCTCTGGAGTGTGAGGAAGGTGACGCGGCTTATGCAGAGTCTGTTTGTGCCACAGAAGAGTTGAAATTTTATAAAGACAATGTTGACCCAACAGATATGACCTCTCTGAAAAAGCCAACCACGGAGAATGAACCAGCAATGAAGTTTAAATCGGCCGATGAGACTAAACTTGTTGATTTTGTTCCAGGTGACTCGTCTCAGCAGTTCAGCATCAGTGCAAATCTGGACCCGAAATAGGAAGGCGCGCTCATCGAGTTCATCCGTGAGAATAGGGACATCTTTGCATGGAAACCTTCTGACATGCCAGGTGTACCTAGAGAACTCGCTGAGCACACTCTCAATGTGGATCCAAAATTTAAGCCGGTCAGACAGTTCCTTCGACGGTTTAACGAAGAGAGGCGGAAGGCTATTGGTGAAGAAGTGGCCCGGCTTTTGGCGGCCGGGTTCATTGTTGAGGTTTTTCACCCAGAGTGGTTGGCTAACCCGGTGCTCGTACTTAAAAAGAACGGCACCTGGCGGATGTGTGTGGACTACACGGACTTGAACAAGGCGTGTCCGGCTTATCCTTTTGCTCTCCCCCGTATCGATCAAATCATTGACGCCACGGCAGGTTGTGCACGCTTAAGTTTCTTGGATGCTTATTCCGGGTATCATCAGATTAAGATGGCAGTTAAGGACCAGGAGAAGACGGCGTTCATCACTCCCTTTGGAGCCTTCTGCTATGTGTCTATGCCCTTTGGACTCAAGTGTGCACAGGCGACTTACCAGCGTTGTGTGCAGAATTGCCTTCATAAGCAGATCGGGCGCAATGTTCACGCTTACGTGGACGACATTGTGGTTAAATCCATCAAGGAGGAAACCCTGATAGATGACTTAAGGGAAACCTTCGACAATCTCCGGGTCTATAAGATGATGCTTAACCCGGCCAAATGTGTTTTTGGTGTTCCTGCAGGCAAACTATTGGGCTTCTTGGTTTCTGACAGGGGCATTGAGGCTAACCCAGAGAAGATCAAAGCTATCACTTCTCTAGCTCAGCCGGCATGTATAAATGACGTTCAGCGTTTGGCGGGTCGCATCGCTGCGTTAAGCCGGTTTATAAGCCGTTTGGGTGAGAAGGCTATGCCCTTATATCAATTGATGAAGAAAACTGATAACTTTGTCTGGAATGATGCAGCTAATACCGCCTTAGAGGATTTGAAAAGGCAACTGGCAGAGCCCCCCGTCCTTGCTGCTCCGGTTGATAAGGAGCCCTTGCTACTGTATGTAGCGGCAAACGCACGAGCTGTCAGCGTGGCTATTGTGGTGGAGCGCAAGGAGGCAGGTAAGGAACATCCGGTTCAGCGGCCGGTTTATTATGTCAGTGAGGTGCTCATTGAGTCCAAGCAGCGGTATCCGCATTGGCAGAAGCTCGTATATGGGGTATTTATGGCGAGCCGGAAGCTTAAGCATTACTTTCAAGGTCATCCCATCACTGTGGTCAGTTCTGCCCCTCTCGGTGATATTATCCAGAACAGAGAGGCTACAGGGAGAATTGCTAAGTGGGCTATAGAACTTGGACCTCATGACCTCAAATATGTGCCACGCACTGCTGTTAAGTCTCAGGCCTTGATAGATTTCATCAATGATTGGACAGAGTCACAAGTACCCGAGCAAAAGCCGGATAACACTTATTGGACTATTCACTTTGATGGGTCCAGGCAGCTGGAGGGCTCGGGGGCTGGTGTGGTCTTGGCTTCCCCTAAAGGTGACAAGTTCCATTATGTGCTACGGTTGATGTTTCCTTGCACTAATAATGCGGCTGAGTACGAGGCTTTGCTCCACGGTCTTCGGGTGGCTAAGGAGATGAGCTTAAGCCGGCTGAGGTGTTTTGGTGACTCAGACTTGGTGGCTCAACAAGTATCAGGCACCTGGGATTCTAAGGATCCTCTAATGGCGGCTTATCGCCGCAAGGTTGATGCCATTGCCGGGCACTTTCAGGGATATCAAGTGGAGCACATTGACCGCAGGAAGAATGAGGCGGCTGATGCTTTAAGCCGGCTCGGCTCTCAGCGAAAGCCGGTGCCGCCTAACACTTTCCTGGATGTCCTATATAACCCTTCGGTTAATTTGCCTACAGAGGAGGACTTGGCTATCCCTGACCCGGAGGCACGACTGGTGGCGGCTCTTCATATCATACCAGACTGGACAATGCCATATCTGGCTTATATAACCCGGGGAGAGTTGCCTGAGGATGAAATTCTGGCCAGGCAAATAACCCGGCGGGCTAAGTCAATGATTGTTATCGATGGCGAGTTGCATCATCGCAGTGTTTCAGGGGCATTCCAGCGTTGTATCTCCCCTGAGGAAGGTCAAGAGATCTTGCGCGAGATCCATGAAGGGGATTGTGGCCATCATGCCGGTTCAAAATCTCTTGTGGCCAAGGCTTTCCGTCATGGTTTTTATTGGCTGACGGCTCACGCTGATGCAGAGGACTTGGTCAGTAAATGTGATGGCTGCCAAAGGTTCTCCCGACGGGCTCATGTGCCGGCTCAGGAATTGAGGATGATCCCGATCACTTGGCCCTTTGCGGTCTGGGGGCTTGATATGGTCGGGCCTTTTAAATGGTCCAAGGATAAGAAGACCCACCTCTTGGTGGCAGTGGACAAATTCACGAAGTGGGTGGAAGCTGAGCCAGTTAGCAAGTGCGATGCAGCCACGGCGGTTCAATTTATGAAAAAGGTGATCTTCCGCTTCGGCTTTCCACACAGCATCATAACAGACAACGGCACTAATCTGTCCAAAGGCGCTATGGAGGAGTTTTGTCAAAGAGAGCATATCCGGCTTGATGTCTCTTCAGTGGCACACCCCCAATCCAATGGTCAAGCTGAGAGAGCTAACCAGGAGATTCTGAAGGGCATTAAACCCCGGCTCTTGGTCCCTTTGCAACGGACGCCAGGTTGTTGGGTGGAGGAGTTGCCCTCCGTTTTATGGAGCATCAACACTACTCCTAACAGGTCTACAGGCTTCACGCCTTTCTTCATGGTTTATGGAGCAGAAGCAGTTCTCCCCAGCGACATCCGTCATGATTCACCTCGTGTGGTGGCTTATGTTGAGACGGATAATGAACAGGCGCGCCGAGATGCTCTGGACTTGCTGGACGAACAGCGTGATGTGGCAGCCGCCCGTTCAGCGATTTACCAACAAGACCTGCGCCGTTATCATAGCCGCCGGGTCAAATCCCGGGTCTTCCAGGAGGGCGACCTGGTGCTCCGGCTCATCCAGGATCAAACAGATGCACACAAGTTATCCCCACCTTGGGAAGGGCCTTTTGTGGTCAGTAAGAACTTGCACAACGGGTCATATTACCTCATTGATATCCGGGAGCATAAGGACTCACGTAAATCTGAGGAGGAGACCCGTCGGCCGTGGAACATAGCTCAGCTTCGGCCTTACTACACTTGAGCTTCCGACTCTTGTGATGTACATATTTATCTCAGCCATGTATATATTATGATAAAGCAATAAAGCAGGACCTCTGTCCTTTGCTCTCTTCCAAAAATGTGTGTTGTTACATGCTGACTTACAGAAGATCCGGCTTATGATCATCTTCGAATCTAGCTGTAAGCAGTAAAGTCGCTTGGGGGCTTCCTGTTCACACTTGGGTCGTATTCGAACCAAAGAGAACATAGCTGTCGATACCCATTTGATTGGCAAAGTGCCGAGCTCATTGGGAAGTTGCCTCTGGTCATATTTGAATCATAGTGTAACCCCTCTGAGAACCGACGTGGATCGTATTCGAATCAGCGTCGTTAAACAAATTTTCAGAATCACTTGGGGGCTTCCTGTTCAAACATGGGTCGTATTCGAACCAAAGAGAACATAGCTGTCGATACCCTCTTGATTGGCATCGCCAAACCCACTGGGGGCTATATGATCGTATCCGAATCTTAGCTTAACCCCTTTGGACCGAGTTTCTGGTCGTATTCGAACCGGAAGCCCTTAAGTTTTTATATTTTACCACAAACTTGCTTTGATCATGTCAAAGTATGTACTGCCGGGTTTCACTTGCCGGCTTAATTTTGGTTTATCTTGTTAGTTGAGCATCATGGATGTCATCAATACAAATAAATTCGAGTTAAGGTACCAACCGTGCTACCCGGGCTATTTAACCCGGAAGTATGCTTACAGGCTGTTAAGTGTGTCATCACAGCTATGTTCGAGTATAGTTAAGGACCGATCTTTTTTGGTTCGTATCCCGGGTTATCCATCTCAAACACCTGATTCTCAGGGCGGTAAGCCGCTTTGCGACTTGTAATTTGCCTTTCTATGCAGATATTTAAAGGCACTCTTTAAGGTTGAGAAGGACAAAGGGATAATTCCGACCCGGAGGAGCATCAAAAGAATGACTTCAAAGGATTTCAGCATTCATTACGTGCACGATGGCACGGCAGAGATAAATTGTTGCACCTACTCTATTACAAAAATCTTTCAAAGTTTCAAGGATGGGCGTTGTTTGGTGAGCCGCTAGCCGGTTTATGACGCCTGCTGAGTTGAAGTCCCCGGCTCATCTTCTGCTTCGGCTGATCCCAAGGCTTCGAAGGTCGACGACTTCCAGTTGATGCCGCTGAGAGCTTTGAACTGAGCTTCTTCGTCAATTAACCCGTCCGGGTTAATCTCCGGGGCAAAGGTGTGCTGGCGAGCCGGAGGAATCAGATTGATGGCTTCATAGCGAGGGGTTGGAATCCTCTGATTCTCCGCGTTGTATCCCGGCTGATACTTGGTTAAATCGGTGTCGTTCCCGATGATGGTGGCCACCGGGCGCACAACTTTCACACAAGCCGCGAAGTCCTTCTGGTCGAACGCTGAGCCGTCTTCTTTCAGGCTGGGATAACCCAGGGCGATGTCTGCCGGGTCTAGCTCCGGCAAGAAGGCTTTGGCCCGGCTCAGTGCGGCGATTGCTCCGGATCTCGCGGATGCTCGTCGTAGCTCCTGGATCCGCTGCGGCAGAACTGCGAGCCGGCGCAGGACTTCGGCCAGATGAGTCGGCACTTCATTCGACAGGGCCACCACAGCTAAAGCCCGCTGTGACCCGGTGTAGAGCTGTTCCACCAGGGTGTACACGGCCTTTAACTTGGTGACCACGCTCTGGTTCAAGTTGGCGCTTCTGGAACCTGTTTAACAACATCAGATGACCCGGTGGTAAGGATGAGTTAAGAGATGTAAACATTCCAATGTGAATGAAAGCCGGTGAGGCGACTTACCGAAGATGGCAGCTACCATTTGGGACACTTGGCGCTTTAGACCGGAGAGCTCAGCGGTCTTCTCAGTAAGGGCCTTCTCCGCCTGTTCTGCCCTGGTCACCAGTGCAGTTTTCTCATCAGCCCAGGCCTTCCGCTCAGCGTCGAATTCAGTCTTCAACTTTTCCTGAGCGGCGATGCTGGAGACAAACTTGGCATTTGCCTTCCGGGTCTCCATCTCTTGTGCCTTCAGCCGGCTCTTGAGATCCGCCAGGTCTGACTCTAATTTCTTGCCAACAGCCTGCATATATTTCCGGGTTATTAACAGTCATCCTATAAAGTCCCAAGCGCTTTCCAAGCAAAGACACTTGGCACTTGGGGGCTAATGCATATTGAACGTATCTATCTATGTACGGCCGGCTCAGTTCAGTAAGCCAGAATCTAAAGTCTACAACATATTCAAGTATAAGTCCTAGACTTGGGGGCTAGAATGGCAAGGATCACTATGCGGAAAGTAAGAGAACAGCAGAAGGTTGCCTCAGATTTGTGTTGGATCTGGTTGACCATGGCGATCTCGGCGTCCCGGCTCTTGTGAACCTGGCTGATATAGCCTGAGACGAGTTCTCCAATACTTAAGTCGGTGTAGCTGGAAAGATCCAGATTCACCCGGTGGGGTTGTAGCAACTCCCCCCTTGCGGAGCATTTGGCCAGCGCGGTCGGCCTTCCCGGCTCAACAAACTCCGTCCGGGTAATTACCACGTCCGGGTCATTAGCTGGTGGGGCTTCAGGCGCCGTATCCATGGGAATGGTGGCTTCAGGGGTGGAGGCGACTGGCGGCTCTTGAGCCGTCGTCTCCGGCTCAGGCAAGTCGGGCACTCCGGCTGACCTGGTCTACTTTACTCTTTTGGTGAGCTTTGCCTGGGCACTGAAAAGGCAGAAGTGTTAGGCATACAAAGGGTAAGTACAGACAGATAATGTAAGGAGATTGTTATTACCCGGGGGCAGTCTTGAAGGCCGGCAGACTTGACTGCATGGAGTCACCCGAGGAGGGGGAGGTCTCCTGGTAATTGGAGTCAGAAGAGTTGAGTGGCTGACGGATGACACCCGCCAACGGATGAAAAGGGTACAGGTGAGAAAAAACCTCAGTGCGGCGTTTCCTCGTTGCGTCGGGTAACCCAGTGGAGAGGTCGGTGTCCTTGCGGGCCCGGGTGTGACGCCGGCTCTCGTGAACCTGCTGCTTCAAAAGAAATTGAGGGTCTCGGTGAGCTAATCGATGGGAAAAGCTTACTTTCCGGGTTACCCTTCGGACTTTCAGCTGTGGTAAAGGCTCCGAGCCGGAGGAAAGTGATGTTACCTCTTCGACCACCGGGTTACTGGCGCCGGTGTCATCCTGTCAATAAGCAAGTGTTGATAAGGCGGACAGCATCAGACAACATATACTACAAGAATTTAAAAGATTTAAGGGTTACCTCTGATTTGGAGCTATCGCTTAATTGCAGCAGCTCCGAAGCAGTGGGTCTGTTTCCCTTTTTGCGAGGGGCGGCTCTCTTGGCGGCTTTCTTCGCCTTCCTGGCCTTCTTGGCCGCCTCGTGGTCATACTTGACCCGCCAGAATTTATCATCAGCCTGAGAAATACAGTAATGAGCTCTTAGTAAGATGACAGGTAAAACAAAATGGAAAGGTTAAAGTCAGCGGCTTACCGCTGGGGCTGGATTGGTCTTGCAGAACGGGGCTAGCCCGATTCTTCCACAGTCTGCCAGGCTCTCGTTTAAAAGAGCCTTGGTCTCTTCTTCAGCAACGTCTTCTGGAAGATCATTGCGACTGTGCCTCTGCGGGTCATCCTTTCGCCCGGTGTACTCACACATTAAGCCGGGGCGGCGGCTCAATGGGATCACCCGCCATGAGATCCAGACCCGGACCAGGTCAATTCCGTTCAGACCATTGCCTAGCAGGGCTTTGATCTTGTTGATCGTTGGAAGCAGAGGCTGGCGTTCTGCGGCAGTCAGTTTGTCGGATAATGGATGAGTTGGCTCCAGGCGCGTTGGGCGAAAGCCGGGCAGCGGGCTCTCATCAGCCGGGGACGTGTCTTGGCAGTAGAACCAAGTCATGTTCCAGTCCTCGGGGTGACTTGGCGGTTCTGCATAAGGGAACAGACAATCCCTGCGCCGTTGGATGGAGATGCCGCCTAACTCTAGACTTGGACCGTTTGCGCACTCGGTTTGGCGGTTCAAATAGAACAGCTCTCTGAAGAGCAGCAGACTCGGCTCTTCTCCAAGATATACTTCACAAAAAACTTGGAAGTTGCAGATGTTGGATATGGAATTGGGTCCTATATCCTGAGGCCGAAGATCAAAGAAGTTGAGCACGTCCCGGAAGAATTTTGAGCCGGGCGGTGCGAAGCCCCGGCTCATATGGTCGGCAAAGATCACTACCTCCCCGTCTCTCGGCTGTGGCCTTTCTTCGGACGGGTCAGGGGCACGGTAGGACATCACTTCCTTCTTAGGCAGATATCCGGATTTAACGAAGTTGGCCAGGGTTTCTTCGGCGACGCTGGATTTCATCCAGTTGCAAGTGATGGGAGCCTTGGGAGGCATGGTGACGGTTGGTGGTCTACGAGGAAGAGAAAAGTGTCCGGGTTAATTATAAGCCGGAGTATATCATTCAAGTTACAATGACGGCTTATGAAGGGGATTAATGGTATGTCTTGATACGGTGGGTTATCTAAGCCGTCGGGGTTTTCAGGATAAGTTGGTCGTCTACGGCTTACTGCGGTTAAGTCGGAAGATACTACAGAGCATGATTCTCTTTAAACCGGAAAGTTCTACGGCGCGTGTTTTCTCTAAGTCGGAAATATAAGCCGCCAAGATTCAAGGACTGCAGTTTTTACTAAGTGTGGTAAACAGATTTCACATATTACAGTAACTTTTTTGGATCAAAGTAGTCGGAACAGAGAAAGTTTTCTAGACCTAAAAAACAGAAGCAGGGGAGGTTCTTGAGATGGAACCCAGTCCTTATGCAGTAAAAAGAGGTGTTCTTGCAGAAGAAATGAACCTTAGATATCTACCGCGGTGGTTCTACACAAGCCTAAGGATCAACGAGGGCAGTGGCTACAGGGGTTACCGAAACTTGCGGTAACAGTGATGAACATGAAGAACACAGATGAACTCTGTCCTAGATCTATGCTAGTAAGGCAGAGGGGACTCACCGGAGCTGGAGAAGAGCGGAGGCCGCCGACGTTATCTGGTCCGAGTCAGGTTGATGCAGCGGCCGGGTTGAGGAAGACCAGTGGTGCGACGGCGGCGGCGGCAGAAGCTCGGGCAGAGGAACGGCAGTGCGAGGAAGAAGAAGGAGAATGTGAAGAAGAGAGTGCCGGGCCGGCCTATTTATAAGGCCGAGTCATAAGCGGGCGCGGGATTTGAGGAGGCCACGGCGTGGTTATCTCCCCCCTCACGGCGCCTCGATTCTCGGAAGGTCAGTAAAAGCAAAGATCCGTTGCGGATCTGGCGGAGTAAAAAACGGATTTAGTGGAGGATGACGTCACGGCGGATTACCCGGAGTCCAGAGGATGACGTCACTCCGGGTTATGACCTTCACATGAATGATAAGCCGGAGATTTTTTCTGACTGCGGAGCTGAAGATTGACACGAGCCGGCTCAAGTCAATCTGGGGCCTAATGTGAGGATATAGACCTGGGGGTCACCCGCCAGGAGGGCCGGGTTACTCCAAGGATCATTACCAGAAGCCCGGAGCTAAGTTTCAGGATAATGGGCCAGAGATGGGCTGAGACCCGGATATGGCTTAAGGCCCGTAGTTACAATCATTGTTATAGTAGACTTGTAGTGTAAGGCAAGTATTGTTTTAGAGCCCGAGCCGGACACTCTTATGAGCCGGCTCGGGACTCTAAGGGCTGCTGGGCGTCAGCCTCCCTATATAAAGGGACGACCCGGCAGCGGTTTGGGGACGACAACAATCTCTCCGAGAGCTGGGATAAGTGTTTACTTCCCTGGCGATCGTAACCCTAATCAATAACACCTCGAACTGGACGTAGGCTTTTACCTTCACCGTAAGGGGCCGAACCAGTATAAACCCTCGTGTTCCTTGTCCCGCATAACCCCTTCAAGCTTCCTAGTTGCGATGGCTCCACGATTAAGTCCTAGCCCAAGGACACCTGCCGTGACAATTCCACGACACAAGGGACAAGGTATTCAACGCATTCATGGACATCATCTTATGTGTGCATTTCACTCTATGTCTTTGGATATCCTTGTTTGTTCCTTGTGGGACTAACCCATGTACGTATTGAAAGTGCAAAACTCCAAAGATTGCCCAACTCTTGATGGACTACATCAACATTGAGCATCCACATTCACAACATCTACATCAAGTCATCATCGACAAAACCCAAGGTTAGTTCATCCCTCTTTGGGAGGATATCACATCTAGGGGGGCTTTACTCTAAGACTTGAGTCAAAGCAACTCTAATGGTGTGAACACGTTAATGCTTTATGTAAAAGTGGTAATCCCACTTGTGCTTAAACGATGAGTATGTCCTATGATAAAATGTTCTAAGTTGGCTCCTAAGTCAATATACTCATATATAGATGACTATGTCATCGCCCATTGTTTGATACTTTCTAGTGTTGATTGTGCATGTTTGGCACATATTTTATTTGCTATCTTACTTTGTGAGCATGTTGCTATGC
The DNA here is from genome assembly GCF_018294505.1 of Triticum aestivum. Classification (NCBI taxonomy): domain Eukaryota; kingdom Viridiplantae; phylum Streptophyta; class Magnoliopsida; order Poales; family Poaceae; genus Triticum; species Triticum aestivum. The sequence goes on along the minus strand of NC_057808.1, from coordinate 253,827,592 downwards.
ATATTTCTCATTTGAGGACATCCATTTGTAGTTTGATTTATTTGGTTTCATATGGCCAAGTGGGTGTAGAAGAATGCCTAAGCACCTCCTCTAGCTACCTATCTCATCAAATGGGTTCCCAAGATTTCATCAAGTTCTACTTCATCAAGTGCTACTACAACTCCAAGGATTCCCATCAAATTGATGTTGGTCCCAAATAAGAAGAACTAGAGAGTTCTTGAGGGTGACTCCGCCAACAAACTTCACTTATATAAATTCATGGCAAGAACGTGCGCAACCAACTTCAACATATTGCATTAGTTCATGGAGTCACAAACCCTCTTGTTGGTAAGACAAGGGACAAGGTATTCAACGCATTCATGGACATCATCTTATGTGTGCATTTCACTCTATGTCTATGGATATCCTTGTTTGTTCCTTGTGGGACTAACCCATGTACGTATTGAAAGTGCAAAACTCCAAAGATTGCCCAACTCTTGATGGACTACATCAACATTGAGCATCCACATTCACAACATCTACATCAAGTCATCATCGACAAAACCCAAGGTTAGTTCATCCCTCTTTGGGAGGATATCACATCTAGGGGGGCTTTACTCTAAGACTTGAGTCAAAGCAACTCTAATGGTGTGAACACATTAATGCTTTATGTAAAAGTGGTAATCCCACTTGTGCTTAAACGATGAGTATGTCCTATGATAAAATGTTCTAAGTTGGCTCCTAAGTCAATATACTCATATATAGATGACTATGTCATCGCCCATTGTTTGATACTTTCTAGTGTTGATTGTGCATGTTTGGCACATATTTTATTTGCTATCTTACTTTGTGAGAATGTTGCTATGCATATTTCTCATTTGAGGACATCCATTTGTAGTTTGATTTATTTGGTTTCATATGGCCAAGTGGGTGTAGAAGAATGCCTAAGCACCTCCTCTAGCTACCTATCTCATCATGTCTCAAATTCTCTTCATGCTATATCACAAAATTTGCACAAGCCCATTTTTGGACCCTCCGGGTGAGGAGCACTCGGAGTTACCGATCTGATTAGGGCTGACTTCCAAAACCTTCTAAGTGTCTTTTTGGACAGACTAATTCACTCGAACTCGGCTCCATTGAAAGCACTTAAACCTATACTTATTTCTATCTCGGTATGACCGACTTGAAAAACTCGGCTTCACCGAAGCTCATTGTCTTTGGCAGTTATGCATCTCGATGAGACCGATTCATTTCGATCGGTACTACCAACAGCACACGGGTATATATAAATGTCCGTAGACCATACATTGAAAATTTCTTCAAACGTTACACCCCCCGCACCCCGGCTACCGTTACCCTGGTCACCTGATCGTCGCCCTCGTCTCTAGCACTCCCTCACTATTGGATTCTGCCGCCGTCAATGGAAATCACCTCCGGCGTTGCCACCGTAGTGTATCTCCACCAAGTTAGGGTGAGATTCTCTCCCGCCCGTGCTTGCAAATTCCGATTCAATGCACGGTTGGCTAGTCTAGATCTTGCCAGGGACTGATATTCCTTATCCACTACAATTCCTAGCGATAGCTTGACTTTGGATTTTAGGTTTAGGGTTTTACAGTTTTTATATCGGATCGACCGATTTGAGGCAACTCGACATCACCGATTTGAGGCAACTCGACATCACCGATTTGGCCATCGCCATTGCACACAATAAAATTTTGGTGAAACCGAGTGCTATTGGGTCGGTGTCACCGAGTTGGTTTCAGTAGCAACATGCGCGCTTTGGTGAAACCAGAGTTTGCCTCAGTCAAACCGAAAGTACAAACCCTAGTTCCAATTGTTGCCTTGGTGCTACCGGAAATTTCAAATCGGCCACTCCGAAATGTTCTCTATAGAAACCTAAGAATGAAGTTTGAATTTGAATATTTTCATAAACAAGCTACATTTTGTGATACTCATCCACTCTGCCTTACCTAATCTATTCACAGGGTCAGTGTCAGCATCTCTGAGGCCAGTGATAGTCAGAATGTATCCAAAGAGGTCAGTTTGGACCTAAATGTAGCACGAGTGCTGAAGAAACCTATCATGAGGGAGAGAGAAGTTCTTCAAGCTTGTCAAAATCATCCACCAGAACAAGGAAGAAGAAGAACACATATTATGAGGATGGGGACTTCCATGTTGAGGAAGTGAGCTCTAAAAATAAGAAAGTTCTGCTAGCAAAAGAGTATGGCACTGCTGTAAGCACAAGGCCAGCTGCAAAAAAGTCATTAGCCAAGGTTGCGGGGAAGAAAAGAGTAAGAAAACAAATTGCTCATGTGGTATACAAGCCTACCTCCATTAGGAGAGATGATGAGCAAGAGACTATTGAGCCCCCTCCAGCCAAGCATCAAAAGCTTATGGCTGATGCTATGCCCAAGAGAGCAGCCACAACCTCAAAAATTGTTGCTGCTTCCAAGCCCAAGAGGACTACTAGAAACATCTCTACTACAGAAAAGGACAATGCCCCAATGCCTGAGAGAGAAGAAGAGGATGATGAAGCCCCAGTGCTGATGAAGCTTAGAGCCAGACTGCCAAAACACGATGATATTCATCCTGTGGAAGAGAACATGAAGGAGAGGAAGAACAAAGGTTTGAGAAAGTGGAGAGTCATACCCCTACTCCATCAGAAGGAGAACTGTTTTGGACTACTGTTTCTACACCACAGAACAACATGACTTCTATGAGATTGTGCTCCTTGACAAGAAGCCCGCAGTAAGTGACATGAGGTGGGTGAACTGGAAGTACATTGACAAGCATGAGGATAACTTCCCCATGTTCATGAGTATTTCAGGACGGTTGGTATTGATGTGTTCATTGGGAAGAAGCTGGCATCATGGAATGAGGAGATGATAATGCAGTTTTACTCGACACCTCACTTCTATTCCAATGGAAGAATAGTCTGGATGACCGAAGGAGTCAGGTACCAGTCCAACGTACTTGAGTGGGCCACATTTTGGGTGTGCCTAAGGCTGATGAGAATGATATCGATGTCTATGCTAAGCCAAAGATGGACCAGAATTCCATGGCTAACATGTACACTGAGATTGCTAAGAAGTACGAGGACTCTCATAAGGTTGGCTCAATTTATCACTTGTTGGCAGGTCTTGCTTCCTCCAACACCATCATGAGGCATACATTGTTGCCCAAGTCAGGCGATGAGAAGATGATTCGTGGTCACTCCATAACTACAAAAAGAGATACACCTGTGACATTATAGTCGGCACGAAAACTTTTTCTGGTATGGTTATGACACTTCTATGATGATAATTGTGACAAAAATACGTATCATTGTAGATGTGGTGGGCTCCTAATTCTATGAAATATTATGACAGAAAATGGGCTTTTCGTCCTGGGCGGGCTCGAGACGCACCTACATGACATTCTTTGGGCTGCCCATGACGTAAAAAATTGTCATAGAAGTGAGGGCGAGGAAAAATTCGGGGAGTTCCTAGTTATGGTGGGTGGTCGAGGCCGAGCGATGTACTGTGGTTTGCGCGTTTCCCTCATACACGCGTGTGTGCGAGGCATTCACTAACTAAAATAGGGCGAGGCATTCACTTACTCAACTTGAGTGATCGCACTAGCTAGCTACATACAGAACACAAGCAATCGATCCCACTATGTACTGAAGCCTATCGATCGATCCCTTTGTTTCTAACTGAACCCGAGCGATTCCTTCCGCTGCAAACTGAACCCGGGTGATCGATTGTTGCTACTGCTTACTGAAGCCGGTCGATCCCCCGTGCGAGACATAGGCAACCGGTGTTGGGTTGCCTCTCGATGAACAGTGCCCGTTGTTGCCACACGCATGATACATAGAACGAGTCAAGAAGTGGTGAGTCAAGCCAGTTCGGTGGCTGTGGATGAGTAGTTCCAGGTGGGGGTTGGATGAACAGGACCCCATGGTAGTATATGCGGTTGCCGCTGGATGAACGGGACCCCAAGGAGGCCGCCACACCCCAGCCGGTTGGGCATGGATGAATAGGGACCCGTGGAGGCGGGATGAACAGTAGTCGGTGGAGGCTGGAGGAAGTCAACGGTGGATGAATAGTAGCCCATGGAGACTGGAGCGAGGTGGTAGACGGTGCATTAACAGTAGCTCGTGGAGTCCTATTTTGCGGTACGCCACACCCCTCCCGATTGAACAGGACCCGATTTCGATCGTAGTCGGATGGAGAGAAGTCTATTTCCTCCGTTTTGCGGTATGCCGCACTCCTCCCGACGAACAGGACCCCGTTTCAACCGTGGGCAGTTGGAGAGAAGTATATTTCCTCTGTTTTTGCGGTACGCCTGACCCCTCCTGATGAATAGGATCCCGTTTCGATCGTAGGCGGTCGCAGAAGGCTGTTTCCAATGTTTTGCGATACGCTAGATCCTGTTTTGGTTGTTCCATCCAAGCTGGCCGGGTCCAGATGAATAGGACGCATTTCGACCCTGGCGCTTGGCTCCCGATGAACACGACGCGTTCCGACCCAGTCGCTTGGCTCCCGATGAACACGACCATCACTACAAAAAAAGACACATCTGTGATATTTTGGGCCGAACGAAATTTTTTCTGTCATGCTTATGACACTTCTATGATGATAATTGTGACAAAACCCGGTATCATCATAGATTTTGTGGGCTCCTACTTCTATGACAAAAAATCATGACAGAAAATGGGCTTTTCGTCCTGGGTGGGCCGGAGACACAGCTGCATGACATTCTTTGGGCCGTCCATGACGGAAAAAACCATGGTAGAAGCAAGGGCGAGGAAAATATCGGGGGAGTTCCCGGTTACGTGGGTGGTCGGGGGCCGAGCGATGCATGTTTCTCTCGTATGTACGCACGTGTGTGCAAGGCGTTGGGCTCTAACTGAACCCGAGCGATTGCACTGTGGCTACGCTTTACTGAACCCGAGCGATCGATCGATCCCTTGCTGTTAACTGAACCCGAGTGATTCCTTCGCTACTGCTGCTAACTGAAGCCGATCTAACTGTGCTGCCTCCTTCCCTGGATGAACAGTGAGCGTTGTTGGGGGGTTTGGATGAACGGTTCCCGGTGGGGGGTTCAATGAACAAGACCCTGTGGTAGTAGAGGCCGTTGCCATTGGATGAACAGGACCCCGATCGATTGAGCCGGTGGATGAACAGGACCCCATGGAGGGCTGGATGAACAGGACCCCTTGGAGGGCTGGTTGAACAGTAGCCGGTGGAGGGCTGGATGAACAGTAGCCCGTGGAGGGGTGGTTGAACAGGACCCCATGGAGAGGGCTGGTTGAACAGTAGCTGGTGGAGGAGCACGCGGTGGAGGCTGGATGAACAGGAGCCCGTGGATGAACAGTCGCATGTGGAGGCTGGAGGAGGTCGACGGTGGATGAATAGTAGCCCGTGGAGGCTGGAGGAGGTCGACAGTGGAGATGAATAGTATACCGTGGAGTCCCGTTTTGCGGTACGCCACACCCCTCCCGATGAACAGGACCCCCATTTCGACTGTAGTGCTCCAACACAAGTTCGTTTCCTCCGTTTTGCGGTACGCCACACCCCTCCCGATCAACAGGACCCCATTTCGACCGTAGGAGGTCCAAGCAAAGTTCGTTTCCTCCGTTTTGCGGTACGCGAGACCCCTCCCGATGAACATGATCCTGTTTTGACCGTGGCCGGCCGAACACAAGGCCGTTTCCTCTGTTCTACGGTACGCCAGGCCTCGTTTCCATCGGCTGTTCCGTCCAAGCCGGTTGGCTCCCGATGAACAGCACGCGTTCCATTGCCTCCCGATGAACATGATGCATTCCGTTGCCTCCCCATGAACACGACGATGACGCAGTTTCTCCGTTCCGACCCAGCCATGTACGCGAGCCCTGGTCATACGTATGCGCGAGTAGGCGTCTGAGACCCCGCCCGTATGTATGTATGTGGCCGTATTTACTTTCTTGCACCCTGGCGATGTACATACGTGTACATGCTACGTGTGTGCCTCTACCACGACACGTGCGCGCCTCTACTACGACACGCGCCCTTCCTTACACGGCCACGGTTCATCGCTGCAGCCTGCAGACAGACCGATTGTATGTACGTACACGTTCGCGACCAGAATGACAACGCTACGTACACTTCGACCAGGTGGGTCCCGACTGTTAGGCACTTCCTTGCGTGCGAAGATGTGATACGTCTCCAATGTATCTATAATTTTTTATTGTTCCATGCTATTATATTATCTGTTTTTGTTGTTTATGGGCTTTATTTTACACTTATATATTATTTTTGGGACTAACCTATTAACCCAGAGCCCAGTGACAATTCCTGTTTTTTCCCTTGTTTCAGTGTTTCAAAGAAAAGGAATATCAAACGGAGTCCAAACGGAATGAAACCTTTGGGAGAGTTATTTTTGGAACGGAAGCAATCCAGGAGACTTGGAGTGTACGCCAGGGAAGCAACGAGGTGGCCACGAGGCAGGGAGGCGCGCCTGCCCCCCTGGGCGCGCCCCCACCCTCGTGGGCCCCTCGTGGCTCCCCTGACCGACTTCTTTCGCATATATATATATCCATATACCGTAAAAACATCGGGGAACAGAATAGATCGGGAGTTCCGCCGCCGCAAGCCTCTGTAGCCACCAAAAACCAATCGGGACCCTGTTCCGGCACCCTGCCGGAGGGGGAATCCCTCACCGGTGGCCATCTTCATCATCCCGGCACTCTCCATGACGAGGAGGGAGTAGTTCACCCTCGGGGCTGAGGGTATGTACCAGTAGCTATGTATTTGATCTCTCTCTCTCTCTCTCTCTCTCGTGTTCTTGATTTGGCACAATCTTGATGTATCGCGAGCTTTGCTACTATAGTTGGATCTTATGATGTTTCTCCCCCTCTACTCTCTTGTAATGGATTGAGTTTTCCCTTTGAAGTTATCTTACCGGATTGAGTCTTTAAGGATTTGAGAACACTTGATGTATGTCTTGCATGTGCTTATCTGTGGTTACAATGGGATATTCACGTGATCTACTTGATGTATGTTTTGGTGATCAACTTGCGGGTTCCGTGACCTCGTGAACTTATGCATAGGGGTTGGCACACGTTTTCGTCTTGACTCTCCGGTAGAAACTTTGGGGCGCTCTTTGAAGTTCTTTGTGTTGGTTGAATAGATGAATCTGAGATTGTGTGATGCATATCGTATAATCATACCCACGGATACTTGAGGTGACATTGGAGTATCTAGGTGACATTAGGGTTTTGTTGATTTGTGTCTTAAGGTATTCTAGTACAAACTCTATGATAGATCGAACGGAAAGAATAGCTTCATGTTATTTTACTACGAACTCTTGAATAGATCGATCAGAAAGGATAACTTTGAGGTGGTTTCGTACCCTACCATAATCTCTTTGTTTGTTCTCCGCTATTAGTGACTTTGGAGTGACTCTTTGGTGCATGTTGAGGGATAGTTATATGATTCAATTATGTTATTATTGTTGAGAGAACTTGCACTAGTGAAAGTATGAACCCTAGGCCTGGTTTCCTAGCATTGCAATACCGTTTACGCTCACTTTTATCATTAGTTACCTTGCTGTTTTTATATTTTCAGATTACAAAAACCAATATCTATCATCCATATTGCACTTGTATCACCATCTCTTCGCCGAATAAGTGCACCTATACAATTTACCATTGTATTGGGTGTGTTGGGGACACAAGAGACTCTTTGTTATTTGGTTGCAGGGTTGTTTGAGAGAGACCATCTTCATCCTACACCTCCCACGGATTGATAAACCTTAGGTCATCCACTTGAGGGAAATTTGCTACTGTCCTACAAACCTCTGCACTTGGAGGCCCAACAACGTCTACAAGAAGAAGGTTGTGTAGTAGACATCAAGATGTAGCTGGTGGGTCCCAGCAGTCAGCGGGGCGAATCATTTTTTTTGCCCGTAATATAGGCGCACTTCCTTGCGTGCGAAGATGTAGCTGGTGGGTCCCAGCAGTCAGGGGGAAATGTTTTTTTCGCGAAATACGGTGGCCCGTCCTGTGGGTGATACGTCTCCGTCGTATCTACTTTTCCAAACACTTTTGCCCTTGTTTTGGACTCTAACATTCATGATTTGAATGGAACTAACCCGGACTGACGCTGTTTTCAGCAGACTTTCCATGGTGTTATTTATGTGCAGAAACATATTTTTGGAAAATATTAAAAATACTGGAAGAAGAATCCACGTCAGGGGGCCCACACCCTGTCCACGAGGGTGGGGGCACGCCCCCTACCTCATGGGCCCCCTGACGCTCCACCGACCTCAACTCCAACTCCATATATTCGTGTTCGGGGAGAAAAAAACAGAGAGAAGGATTCATCGCGTTTTACGATACGGAGCCGCCGCCAAGCCCTAAAACCTCTCGGGAGGGCTGATCTGGAGTCCGTTCGGGGCTCCGGAGAGGGGAATCCGTCGCCGCCGTCATCATCAACCATCCTCCATCACCAATTTCATGATGCTCACCGCCGTGCGTGAGTAATTCCATCGTAGGCTTGCTGGACGGTGATGGGTTGGATGAGATTTATCATGTAATCGAGTTAGTTTTCTTCGGATTTGATCCCTAGTATCCACTATGTTCTGAGATTGATGTTGCTATGACTTTGCTATGCTTAAAGCTTGTCACTAGGGCCCGAGTGCCATGATTTCAGATCTGAACCTATTATGTTTTCATGAATATATGTGAGTTCTTGATCCTATCTTACAAGTCTATAGTCACCTACTATGTGTTATGATCCGGCAACCCCGAAGTGACAATAATCGGGACCACTCCCGGTGATGACCATAGTTTGAGGAGTTCATGTATTCACTATGTGCTAATGCTTTGTTCCGGTACTCTATTAAAAGGAGGCCTTAATATCCCTTAGTTTCCATTAGGACCCCGCTGCCACGGGAGGGTAGGACAAAAGATGTCATGCAAGTTCTTTTCCATAAGCACGTATGACTATATTCGGAATACATGCCTACATTACATTGATGAATTGGAGCTAGTTCTGTCTCACCCTATGTTATGACTGTTGCATGATGAACCGCATCCGACATAATTTTCCATCACTGATCCAATGCCTACGAGCTTTTCACATATTGTTCTTCGCTTATTTACTTTTCCGTTGCTACTGTTACAATCACTACAAAACCCAAAAATATTACTTTTGCTACCGTTACCGTTACTTCAATACTACTTTGCTACTAAAAACTTTGCTACAGATACTAAGTTATCCAGATGTGGTTGAATTGACAACTCAACTGCTAATACTTGAGAATATTCTTTGGCTCCCCTTGTGTCGAATCCATAAATTTGGGTTGAATACTCTACCCTCGAAAACTGTTGCGATCCCCTATAATTGTGGGTTATCAAGACTATTTTCTGGCGCCGTTGCCGGGGAGCATAGCTCTATTCTTTGAGTCACTTGGGATTTATATCTGCTGGTCACTATGAAGAACTTGAAAGACGCGAAAACAACCATTTATCCCTCAACTACGAGGGGAGGTAAGGATCTGCCATCTTGCTCTGCACTTGATTCACCTTCTGTTTTGAGTAAGATTGCGACACCTAAACCTGCTTTTGCTATTCATTCTGATATGTCACATGTTATTGATGATGTCACTTCTGCTATGCATGATACTTATGATGAAACTACTTCTATGCTTGATACTACTGTGCCACTTGGTGAATTTCTTGATGAACAACTTGCTAGGGTTAGAGAGAATGAAATTATTGAAACAGATAATATTGAAGATAGTGATGATGAAGACTCTCCACCTAATAAATATGAATTGCCTGTTGTGCCTGAGGGTTATGTTTTGGATGAAGAATCTGCTAGAGCAATTTTAGCTTCCAATGATAGAAGTGATCTTAAGAAATTATTAGCTAAATGGAAGCAGCGATCTCTTAATGCTAGAATGAAACCTGACCCTGCTTTTGCTACTTCACCCATCTGTGTTACTGATAAGGATTATGAATTCTCTGTTGATCCTGATATAATTACTTTTGTTGAATCTGATCCTTTTTATGGCTATGAATCTGAAACTGTTGTGGCACATCTTACTAAATTAAATGATATAGCCACCCTGTTCACTAATGATGAGAAATCTCGCTACATTTATATCCTTAAAATATTTCCGTTCTCATTAAAGGGTGATGCTAAGATATGGTTTAATTCTCTTGATCCTGGTTGTGTGCGTAGTCCCCAGGATATGATTTATTACTTCTCTGCTAAATATTTCCCTGCTCATAAGAAACAAGCTGCTTTAAAGGAAATATATAATTTTGTGCAAATTGAAGAAGAGAGTCTCCCACAAGCTTGGGGGAGGCTTCTCCAATTACTTAATGCTTTGCCTGATCATCCTCTTAAGAAAAATGAAATACTTGATATTTTTATAATGGACTAACCGATGTTTCCAGAGATTACCTGGATAGTTGTGCTGGTTCTGTTTTCAGGGAAAGAACACCGGATGAAGCTGAGATTCTATTGAATAATATGTTGACAAATGAAAATAATTGGACACTTCCTGAGCTAGTTCCTGAGCCAATTCCTGAGCCAATTCCTAAACCAACTCCGAAGAAGGGAGGTGTTCTATTTCTCAGTCCTGAAGATATGCAAGAGGCAAAGAAATCTATGAAAGAGAAGGGTATTAAAGCTGAAGATGTTAAGAATTTACCTCCTATTGAAGAAATACATGGTCTTAATCTACCGCCTGTTGAAGAAATATATGATCTTAGTCCATCACCTATTGAAGAAACGCATGGTCTTGATAACCCGACAAAGGTAGTAAAGGTAAATTCTCTCTATAGATTTGATGAAGGTGATATCCCTCGTTATAAGTCTGCTAGACAATGCTTAGATGAGTTTGACAATTTCATTGTTAAACAAGAAAACTTTAATGCTTATTTTGGTAGACAATTGAAATATAATTCCAATATGCTTGAACACTTGGGTGATTATATGTCTAGAGTTAAAGGTGAACTTAAACTCATTAGTAAACATGCTTCTATGGTTACCACTCAAGTAGAACAAGTACTTAAAGCTCAAAATGATTTGCTCAATGAATTGAATAGTAAGAATAATGACTATGCTATTAGAGTGGCTACTAGAAATGGTAAAATGACTCAGGAACCTTTGTATCCTGAAGGCCACCCTAAGAGAATTGAGCAAGATTCTCAGAGAAATAATATTGATGCACCTAGTCCTTCTAAAAAGTTGAAAAAGAAAAATGATAGGACTCTGCATGCTTCTAGTGAACCTATAGCTGAACCACCTGAGAATCCAAATGATATTTCTATTTCTGATGCTGAAACACAATCTGGTAACGAACATGAACCTAATGAAAATGTTAATGATAATGTTCATGATGATGCTCAACCTAGTAATGATAATGATGTAGAAATTGAACTTGCTGTTGATCTTGATAACCCACAATCAAAGAATCAGTGTTATGATAAGAGAGACTTTGTTGCTAGGAAACACGGTAAAGAAAGAGGACCATGGGTTCAGAAACCCATGCCTTTTCCTCCCAAACCATCCAAGAAAAAGGATGATGAGGATTTTGAGCGCTTTGCTGAAATGATTAGACCTATCTTCTTGCGTATGCAATTGACTGATATGCTCAAAATGAATCCTTACGCTAAGTATATGAAAGAAATTGTTACTAATAAAAGAAAGATACTGGAAGCTGAAATTTCCACCATGCTTGCTAATTATACCTTTAAGGGTGGAATACCAAAGAAACTTGGAGATCCAGGAGTACCCACTATACCACGCTCCATTAAAAGAAACTATGTTAAAACTGCTTTATGTGATCTTGGAGCCAGTGTTAGTGTTATGCCTCTCTCTTTATATCGTAGACTTGACTTGAATAAGTTGACACCTACTGAAATATCTTTGCAAATGGCCGATAAATCAACTACAATACCTGTCGGTATTTGTGAGGATGTGCCTGTTGTGGTTGCAAACGTTACTATTTTAACGGACTTTGTTATTCTTGATATTCCCGAGGACGATAGTATGTCTATTATTCTTGGAAGACCCTTTTTGAATACTGCAGGGACTGTTATTGATTGCGACAAAGGCAATGTCACTTTTCATGTTAATGGTAATGAGCATACGGTACACTTTCTGAGGAAACAACCTCAAGTTCATAGTATCAATTCTATTGGAAAATTTCCATCGATTATTTTTGGAGGTTTTGAATTTCCTCTTCCTACTGTCAAGAAGAAATATGATAGTCTTATTATTGGGGATGTGCATATCCCCGTTGAGGTAACATAGTGTTATTCGAAATTTCTCAGGTTTCATGTTATTCGGAAAGAGTTTGTTAACAAGACTTGATCAACCTTGTTAGTGGATTCCTTTTGATGGGCATGAGATGGATGAAACTAGAGGGCACAACCTTCTGTACCCTTCTTTTACTTTCTGTTATTTAGTTGAAATAATGCAAAATAGTATTTTTTCTGTCAGCTTTCTGATTTATCCGTGCAATATAAAAATACCCTGAAAATAAAAGTTCTCCAAATGCCCTGCCAATTTAATATGATTTTTTTGGAATATTTGAGAATATCTGGAACTGAGAACACAGTAGGGGGAGCAAACACCTGGCCACGAGGGTCCAGGGCGCGCCCCCTGCCTCGTGGGCCCATGATGGCCCCCCTTCACTTATTCCTGCACCCACACACTCCTTCTTCCTCCCAAAAAAATCACCATCCAGCTCAAGCACGAGTTCTTGCCCATTTTGCTGCGATTTTCGATCTCCTTGCTCAAAGCACCTCTCACAAAACTGCTTTGGGTGATTGTTCCTTGGTATGTGACTCCTCCATTGGTCCAATTAGTTTTTGTTCTAGTGCTCTATTCATTGCAAATTTGTGCTGCCTAGGTGACCATGTTCTTGAGCTTCCATGTCAAATTTATATGGTTCCAAGTAGTTCTAATGCATGATATAGGCTCTAGGAACTTGTAGGAGTAGTTGCTATCAATTTTATTGAGCTTGGTCCACTTTTGTTTGAAGTTACTAAAAATTTCATAATTTTTCAGAAAATAATAAAGAGATTTTTGAGGGGTTCGTCGAGCCGAAGCTCGAAGGAAAAGCAGAGTGAACAAGCACAGAGGCCCAAATATAATTTGCCTCGCACCGCGGAGGTTCGGCCATGTGAATGGCCTTCCGATGATTTCTTGAGAGCAGCCGAGATATATGATGATTTTTATGAATTGGCTGAGAATGCAGGCCTCACCGACTTCCTCCGCGACCAACGCGAACAGTATCTCTTACTCACCAATAATTTTGTGCAAAACTTCTACTATTATCCTAAGGAATCACCACCTTCAGTAGAGTCTCATTTATATGATGTGGTTAAGAAGATGTCACTAGATGAATTTTGCAAGATTTGCAAAATACCTTTCGAGGGTAGCTTAGAGGAACCACATCGTAAAGATGTGGACGGGTTCATTGATACTATCACTGTAGGGGAAACTAGGAAGGTTTCCGATGCAAGAATCACTAGCATACATTTTCCTGTTTTACGCTACTTTGCCATATTGGCTAGTCGTTGCTTAATTGGTCGCGGAAACTGTGGAAACCTTAGTGTTCCTGATATTATCATTTTTTCCATGGTTTATTCTGCGATAACACTGTTAGTATGGGCGGTATTATTGCTAAACGGTTAAGTTTGAACCGTACAAAGGGTCCCATCTTCGGAGGTATTTACGCTTCATGCCTTGCTGCACATTATAACATACCTGTTAGGCACTATGAAAAAGAAGAAAAATTGCTGCCCACTGCTTATTTAGATTATAAGAGTATGGTAGCGCATGACTTTATTGTTAAGAATAGGGAAGGGGCGCTTAAATACAAATTGTTCTTTGATAAACATCACCCTGAGACTATTACCTTGCTTGCTCCCTCCTTGTTTAATTTATCTGCAGGTCCGTATCTCGTTCCGCTGGCGGCCATTCACGCCTACCGGAACCCTACACCAGCCACGGAGCCGGAACCACAATTTGAACCTCCACGACAGTCTAATTACCAGTGGGATCCGGAGACGATTGCCAATCAGTGGCAATCAGGGTCTTCTTCATCGCAGTACGACCCCGGCTACAACTATGGATATCTGCCAGGCCATCCGTGGCAATAAACCAACTTAGGCCAAAAGCCTAAGCTTGGGGGAGTACGTATTTCCCACCGACATTACATTCATGTTCACACACTCATTGCTAGATGTCGGTGCTCATACTCTTTCATTGTATTATCCATGCTAGTTTATTTTCTTTTTCTTGCTTTCTTCTTGTGTGTTTGAAAAACCTTAAGAAAAACCAAAAAAGTTAGTAATAGCTTTAGTTAGTTTACCTTCCTTGCTGTAGTAATAATTAAAAAGAAAACCCAAAAAGATTTCCCGTTCTTCTTTTGCTTGTTGGGAGCTTTCCCGTGTAAATAGTTTTATTTCTTTTCTTTTCTTTGGGGGTCGATAGGAGAAGACCATGATAAAATTGTTGAAGTGGCTCTTATATGCATTATTGTTGATTTAATCAAGAGCCCATATTGCCTTGTCTTCTCCTGTTTATTGAATGCTCGCTGATTCCAGCTTAGTCCAATGCACGTGCACTCTTATTATTTTCACATCGTTCGGTCGTGTAAGTGAAAGGCAATTATGACAATATATGATGGACTGACTGAGATGAGAGAAGCTGGTATGAACTCGACCTCTCTTGTTTTTGTAAATATGATTAGTTCATCGTTCCTGATTCAGCCTATTATGAATGAACATTTTTGCAATGACAGTTAGAGATCATAGTTGCTCGTGCCATGCTTGATTAGCTATGAGTTATAATGGTTTACCTTGCGTGCCAACATGCTATTAAAATGGTTGTGATGTGGTATAGTGGGGTGGTATCCTCCTTTGAATGATTTAAGTGACTCGACTTGGCACATGTTCACACATGTAGTCGAAACAAATCAACATAGCCTTCACGATATTTATGTTCATGGTGGATTATATCCTACTCATGCTTGCACTCGATGTTTATTAATTCTAATGCATGTTCATGACTGTTGTCGCTCTCTAGTTGGGCGCTTCCCAGTCTTTTGCTAGCCTTCACTTGTACTAAGCGGGAATACTGCTTGTGCATCTAATCCCTTAAAACCCCAAAGTTATTCCATATGAGTCCACTATACCTTCCTATATGCAGTATCTACCTGCCGTTCCAAGTAAACTTGTATGTGCCAAACTCTAAACCTTCAAATGAAATTCTGCTTTGTATGCTCGAATAGCTCATGTATCAACTAGGGTTGTCCGTATCTTCCATGCTAGGCGGGTTATTCTCAAGAGGAGTGGACTCCGCTCCTCACTCACGAGAAAATGGCTGGTCACCGGGATGCCCAGTCCCATGCTTTATGCAAACTAAATCAAAATAATTGCAAACAAAATTCCCCCTGGGACTGTTGCTAGTTGGAGGCACTCGTTGTTTCGAGCAAGCCATGGATTGATGCTTGTTGGTGGAGGGGGAGTATAAACTTTACCATTCTGTTTGGGAACCGCCTATAATGTGTGTAGCATGGAAGATATCGCCATCTCTTGGTTGTTATGTTGACAATGAAAGTATGCCGCTCAAAATATTATTTATTTCTATTTTAAAATCGAGCTCTGGCACCTCTACAAATCCCTGCTTCCCTCTGCGAAGGGCCTATCTATTTACTTTTATGTTGAGTCATCACCCTCTTATTAAAAAGCACCAGCTAGAGAGCACCGCTGTCATTTGCATCCATTACTATTAATTTATATTGGGTATGACTATGACTGGATCTCTTTTACCATGAATTACAATGTTTAGTCGTTCCTTGATCTTTGAAGGTGCTCTGCATTTATGTTTTGCGGTCTCAGAAAGGGCTAGCGAGATACCATCTTGTTATATCATATCATGATTGTTTTGAGAAAGTGTTGTCATCCGAGATTTATTATTATTGCTCGCTATTTGATTATGCCATTGACATGAGTAAACATGAGACCTAAGAGTTATTGTGAATGTGGTTAGTTATAATTTTTGCTGAAAACCTGAATGTTGGCTTTACATATCTACAACAACAAGAGCAAACAGAGTTTGTAAAAGTTTTTCTATATCACTTTCAGTTTATCAACTAAATTGCTTGAGGACAAGCAAAGGTTTAAGCTCGGGGGAGTTGATACGTCTCCGTCGTATCTACTTTTCCAAACACTTTTGCCCTTGTTTTGGACTCTAACTTGCATGATTTGAATGGAACTAACCCGGACTGACGCTGTTTTCAGCAGACTTTCCATGGTGTTATTTATGTGCAGAAACAAAAGTTCTCAGAATGGCCTGAAACTCCACATAACATATTTTTGGAAAATATTAAAAATACTGGAAGAAGAATCCATGTCAGGGGGTCCACACGCTGTCCACGAGGGTGGGGGGCGTGCCTGCCCCACCTGGGCGCGCCCCCTGCCTCGTGGGCCCCTTGACGCTCCACCGACCTCAACTCCAACTCCATATATTCACTTTCAGGGAGAAAAAATAAGAGAGAAGGATTCATCACGTTTTACGATACGGAGCCGCCACCAAGCCCTAAAACCTCTCGGGAGGGCTGATCTGGAGTCCGTTCAGGGCTCCGGAGAGGGGGATTCATCGCCGTCGTCATCATCAACCATCCTCCATCACCAATTTCATGATGCTCACCGCCGTGCGTGAGTAATTCCATCATAGGCTTGCTGGACGGTGATGGGTTGGATGAGATCTATCATGTAATTGAGTTAGTTTTGTTAGGGTTTGATCCCTAGTATCCACTATGTTCTGAGATTGATGTTGCTATGACTTTGCTATGCTTAATGCTTGTCACTAGGGCCCGAGTGCCATGATTTCAGATCTGAACCTATTATGTTTTCATGAATATATGTGAGTTCTTGATCCTATCTTGCAAGTCTATAGTCACCTACTATGTGTTATGATCTGGCAACCCCGAAGTGACAATAATCGGGACCACTCCCGGTGATGACCATAGTTTGAGGAGTTCATGTATTCACTATGTGCTAATGCTTTGTTCCGATACTCTATTAAAAGGGGGTCTTAATATCCCTTAGTTTCCATTAGGACCCCGCTGCCACGGGAGGGTAGGACAAAAGATGTCATGCAAATTCTTTTCCATAAGCACGTATGACTATATTCGGAATACATGCCTACATTACATTGATGAATTGGAGCTAGTTTTGTGTCACCCTATGTTATGACTGTTGCATGATGACGCATCCGGCATAATTTTCCATCACTGATCCAATGCCTACGAGCTTTTCACATATTGTTCTTCGCTTATTTACTTTTCCGTTGCTACTGTTACAATCACTACAAAACCCAAAAATATTACTTTTGCTACCGTTACCGTTACTTCCATACTACTTTGCTACTAAAAACTTTGCTGCAGATACTAAGTTATCCAGGTGTGGTTGAATTGACAACTCAACTGCTAATACTTGAGAATATTCTTTGGCTCCCCCTGTGTCGAATCAATAAATTTGGGTTGAATACTCTACCCTCGAAAACGGTTGCGATCCCCTATACTTGTGGGTTATCAATGGGTCCCTGCTATCAGGTGGAGGAATCATTATTTTGCGCTTAATAAGGAGGCATTTCCTTGTGTGCGGCGGTGGACCCAGCTGTCAGCCTCTCCACGTACAGTACTCTTCCGATGGAAGTTGGTCATTGACCACGCCGTGCCGAGAGCACCAAGGCGGTGGACGATGGCGAGGCCTAGGAATTGGACGACGCGGAGCCGGGGAAGACGAGGCAGTGGATGCCCACGCGGAGACGAGTACGAGGGTTCACTGGTTTGGCTACGGTGTGAGCCTGCCGTCGCCGCAGGGCCTGGCCACGGGAGGCAGGAGCAGGCGGCACGACCGGCGCTGCTTTGGGCGGCTTGAGCAAGAAGACCAGAGGTTGAAGAAGCACTACGGCCGTTGGATGGACATCGTATGGTCACTGGAGCTACAATCGTTCATATTGACTAAGTTGACAAAGCCCTCCATCCCCGTCAACTTAGTAGGCCCACATGTCCGCCTCCCACTATGTTGGGCCCCAGCTAGCAGGGGGAGTATTCATTTTTTTTGTGTAATAAGGAGGCACTTCCTTGCGTGCGAAGATATAGCTGGTGGGTCTGACCTGTTAGCGGGGGGAACGTTTTTTTGTGAAATACAGAGGCACTTTCGGTGGGTCCCAGATGTCAGGTGGAGGAATCATTATTTTGCACGTAATAAGGAGGCATTTCCTTGTGTGCGGCCGTGGACCCAGCTGTCAGCCTCTCCACGTACAGTCCACGTCTGATGGATGTCGTTCATTGACCACGTTGAGCACGGCGCGCCGAGAGCACCAGGGCGGTGGACGGCGGTGAGGCCTAGGAAGGGAACGACACGGAGCCAGGAAGACTTGGCAGTGGTTGCTCACGCGGTCCGGGTGCCGTCGCCCGAAAATAATAGGAGGTGTGGGTGAGTAGAGGAATGGCCTGGCCAGCAATGGAGTAGGGTGGGGCGGTGCGGCCTGTGCGGTAGCACAGCCGGCCACGGGAGGCGGGAGCAGGCAGTCCCACCGGCGCTGGTT
The DNA here is from genome assembly GCF_018294505.1 of Triticum aestivum. Lineage (NCBI taxonomy): Eukaryota > Viridiplantae > Streptophyta > Magnoliopsida > Poales > Poaceae > Triticum > Triticum aestivum. The sequence goes on along the minus strand of NC_057808.1, from coordinate 253,809,002 downwards.
TGGGCGGCTGGAGCAAGAATATCAGATATTGAAGAAGTAGCACGGCCGTTGGATTAACATCCAACGGTCCCTGCTGCTAGAATCGTTTGTGGACTAAGTTCACAAAGCCTTTCGTACACGTCAACCTAGTAGACCCACAAGTCAGCCTCTAAATCTGTCCCAAACAGCATATAGCCCGAAATTTCTAGCCAGATTCAAATTAATTTAAAAACTAAACATACCTTAATTTAAATCCAATGAAATTTTACCCGCACAAAACAATGAAATTTAAAATATCAAAATCCGAAAGAAAAAAGTATTTTGGAACTAATTGCCTGTTTGATGTATTTGTTCATTTTACAGCCCATTTCTTATTACTTGTAGCCCATTTTCTGGGCAAAATGCATCCCTCCTCGTCTTGAAAGATTTCCGGCCCAGCAGGGCGTAGAAAAGCAAGTAGGCCTATGTTGGTTATTCTGCAAAAAACAAAATAGCTGGGCTAGCCATCTTCAGAAAGGAAAAAACAAACTGGGCTGGTCATGTGCTAGACGGGCCACAGTTCCCGAACAACCGAGTTGATACCCTTCTCCGTCCCGGAAAAACAAAATTACTACACGCAATGTTGGGTCCCTACTGTCATCCTCACCATGTACAGTCATCTCCTTATTCCTCTCGGTTGTTGACCATGTTGACAACACCGGAGAGCAGCGCCGCGGCGAACGAACCAAGGCGGAGGACGATGGTGAGGCCTCGGACGGGAACGAACAGGAGCCGGGGAAGATGCGCAGAGTTTTAGGGTACGATGTGGCCATGATGCGTGCGTGGCAGCACAGCCAGCTGTGGGAGGCGGGAGCAGGCGGTCCCGCCGGCGCTTGTTTGGCTTTGGCGGCTGGAGGAAGAAGAGACTGAAGAAACACGACGGACGTTGAATGTCAATCCAACGGTCAAGGTTGGCACAATCGTTTGTTGACTAAGCTGACACCAAGTAGCTTACTTTTTTATATATAGGAAGAAAAGAAAAACCGGGCTCGTTCGCCTGATAACATTCCCAAAACTGCGACCGTTTGATATTGCATCGCAACTAAAACTGCGAGGAAAATGCGTTCGTCTGCCGTACTCCTCCCAGGGAACGTTCGCCACATAAGTGACTAGCTCCCTTGGTTTTCAACCGAGAGGTCTTGGGTTCAAGTTCCAGGAACTCTCAATTTTGTCCTCCTTCCTTCCTCGCAAAAAAAAAAGAAAATCAAATACTTGAGAAGGCGTACAGAACAAGCTAGTGTACCAGTAAAGAGACGTTGCTGAGTTTTAGAAAAAAAGAGAGACGTGCTCCTATAGCTGGTTCGAATCCAAACCTAGACTATGACTATATATGGTGCTATGCTACTCTGCAAGTAATGAAACTGACATATCCAATGTTCGCTTCTCCTCTTCTCTACTTACTCTGCCTAGCATCAGAAGCTCTAAGTGCAGCAACCATGTCCGTTGGCTGCTCGTCCACCTGCTCTTCAGCAGGCAACAACCAGATATGCGCCAAGTCGCCACCTGTACCATCGCATGTGGGTCTCATCACACCCCCGCCGGCACACGCACCGCAGCCGGTTGCTCATCGCAACCCGCTACCGTTGGTGTGGTGCCACTGCTGCAAATCACGCAGAGTCATCCGTCGCGTCTCAACCACAATCCTCAGCCCTAGCCGAGTCTTCTACAAATGCCCAAATCATGGGGCAATAATATGTTTAAGTGTTGTTCTGCTGCTTTCAGTTGCTGATTTTTTTAATAGTTTAGTTGATGATCTTCCAATTTGATTCGTGCAGAAAAGGGAATATTCGTGTGATTTGTATTTCTGGGAAGTTGCTGATGCGGGGGAATGCAACTACGCTAATTATTTGGTTAGCCGAGGAATCCCAATACCAGCAGGTTGGGGTGTTGGACAAGTAAGTGAAGGAACGGCAGAAGAGGAAGATGCAGAGCAGAAGGTGAAAGATGCAGTTCCTCTGATCATGGCCAAGCAACAGCTGCTGAACGGCCTTGACAGCAATGAGGAGATGAAAGAGCTTGTGAAGATGATGGGCAAAATCGATGTGCTCTGTAGGATGATTGTCTCTTTATTTGCCGTGTATGTAGCACTCGTGATGTATTCAGTGGCTATGACATGAGCACTTTGCTGAAACTAGTAATGAATGAAACCTGTGTAGCAGGCTGGGCGTAGTGTTGTGAACATCTAATGATTTCTATTAACAGAAATCGGGGGGTGTCTCTTTTGGTCATAAATAAATAAATAGCATAGGCCCTTTTGGTAATAAATAAATAAAATAGCAGAGGCCCTGTCGGGTCAGCTTTGTTCCCATTCGAAGACGTCGAGAAAATTGCAGTCCAACAGCAAACTATGTCATCAAATTCAAGTTTCACAGCCAAATATGAGTACAAGTAAACAACAATGTCATCATGTTTTAGTCGTCATAGAATCACCAAACACAAATGAACATACATAACAAGTGATGTTCTCACAGCAAAATACTAAACAACACGTTCATCAGGTTTCAGTTGTCATAGCAAACACAATTTCACATAGTTAAAAAACGTCTTCTGATAGGCAAATATGACAAAAGCAATCTAATCATCATCCGCAGCAGCAACGTCAACATCTTCGCCATTTGTATCAGTCTGAATTGTAATTCCCCAGAGTGTCATCTTCTTCTTCATCCTCAATGTCCTCGGACGTTGGCTTCTTCTTGATCAACTCTTGTATGTCCATAGCACGACAGACAATCTTTTCGCCAGCGCCATTGACGTGATGGTTCTCAAAGATATTAGGAACATTTGTGGAATCTTGTACATCAGGAGCAGTGTAAGCATCATCTTGTTGTGCAACTTCATTAAATGAATTCCTCTTCTCAAACCTTTGCAATACTCTCCAGTCATCGCTACGTGCAAATGTGTCTTCCAAGAAAAATATCTGTGTTGCTTGATTTGCCAAAATAAAAGGCTCGTTGGACTGGTACGCCGCCTTGACATTGATGGATTTGAAATAATCATCAACTCTTGGTTTTGCGATCCTGGAAAACAGGTTATACCAACGACAGCACAACAGAACCATACACTGATGATCCTTGAAACTAGAGATATACTGCAACTGAACAATGTCTGTTATGTTAGCATACATTTCAGTTGTCTCTCTGTCGTACGTATCCGTGCTCATGATGGCACTGTTTTGTGTCTTCCTACCTTCGTCGCGTGCAAGGGTGTTGTAGCGCACATCTCCAACAATGCAAGATTCATGATGTCTTACCCGAGTATCAGGACCCATTGCTAGTGCGTAAAGGGCATCATCAACTGCCTACCCATCCTCCCGCATCTTCTTAACCTATGGTTAGAAAATAGACAAGCTGATCATCTTATGTACTCAATATATTAAAAAAACTGACAGTGCAATTCAAAAGCTTACATGGCTCTTGAACCATTTCGCAAATCCTGCCATAACTAGTTTGTCAATGTTTCTTGGATTTTGTGGCAGTAACTCCTTTTTGTAGATGCTGCACAACATAGTGATAGCGTCAAACATCTAAATATATAAGAATGTGCTGCAAGTTTAGTAGATTACGATGTATAAGCTGTTGGGGAATGCAGTATTTCAAAAAAATTCCTACGATCACGCAAGATCTATCTGGGAGATGCATAGCAACGAGCGGGGAGAGTGTATCCACGTACCCTTGTAGACCGAAAGCGGAAGCGTTAAGCAACGCGGTTGATGTAGTCGAACGTCTTCGCGATGCAACCGATCCAAGTACCGAACGCACGACACCTCCGCGATCTGCACACGTTTAGCTCAGTGACGTCCCTCGAACTCTTGATCCAGTTGAGGCCGAGGGAGAGTTCCGTCAGCACGACGGCGTGGTGACGGTGATGATGAAGTTACCGGCGCAGGGCTTTGCCTAAGCACTACAACGATATGACCGAGGTGTGTAACTATGGAGGGGGGCACCGCACACGGCTAAAAGATCAACTTGTGTGTCTATGGGGTGCCCCCTGGCCACGTATATAAAGGAGGGGAGGGAAGAGGTGTCCGGCCCTAGGGGGCGCGCCAGTTGTGGGGAATCCTACTAGGACTCCCCAGTCCAAGTAGGATTCCCCTCCTGTTTCCTATTCCTAGTAGGAGAAGGAAGGGAAGGGAGAATGGGGGAGAAGGAAAGAGGGGGGCGCCGCCCCCTCCTAGTCCAATTCGGACCAGCCCATGGGGGGGGGCGCGTGGCCACCCCTTGAGGCCCTCCTCTCCTTTCCACTAAAGCCCATTAAGGCCCATTACTTCCCCGGCGAATTCCCGTAACTCCCCGGTACTCCGAAAATTACCCGAATCACTCGAAACCTTTCCGATGTCCGAATATAGCCTTCCAATATATCGATCTTTACGTCTTGACCATTTAGAGACTCCTCGTCATGTCCTGATGTCATCCGGGACTCTGAACAACCTTCGGTACATCAAATCACATAACTCATAATACAAATCACCATCGAACGTTAAACGTCCGGACCCTACGGGTTCGAGAACTATGTAGACATGACCGAGACACATCTCCGGTCAATAACCAATAGCGGAACCTGGATGCTCATATTGGCTCCTACATATTCTACGAAGATCTTTATCTGTCAAACCGCATAACAACATACTGTAACCGCATGGTGGTTTTGTCGCAACAAGGGTCATCTTCACACAATCCCATGTACTGAACAAGAATGGGATAAAGAGTTGGCTTACAATCGCCACTTCACACAATGCATAAATAAATATACATCATCCAAGTACACACATAGACCGACTACGGTCAAAAACGAATGAAAAGAAGATAAACCCAACTGCTAGATCCCAGATCATCCCAACTGGGCTCCACTACTTATCATCAGGAAACAAAACATAATAACGACCAAGGTCCTCGTCGAACTCCCACTTGAGCTCGGTGGCATCACCTGCACTGATATCATTGGCACCTGCAATTGTTTTGGTAGAATCTGCGAGTCACGAGGACTCAGCAATCTCACACCCGCGAGATCAAGACTATTTAAGCTTATGGGTAGGAAAGGGGTAATGAGGTGGAGCTGCAGCAAGCACTAAGCATGTATGGTGGCTAACATACGCAAATGAGAGCGAGAAGAGAAGCAACGCATGGTCGAGAAGCTAGAAATGATCAAGAAGTGATCCTGAAGCTACTTACGTTCAAGCATAACTCAAGACCGTGTTCTCTTCCCAGACTCCGCCGAAAAGAGACCATCACGGCTACACACGCGGTTGATGCATTTTAATTAAGTCAAGTGTCAAGTTCTCTACAACCGGACGTTAACAAATTCCCATCTACCACATAACCGCGGGCACGGCTCTCGAAAGTTTATACCCTGCAGGGGTGTCCCAACTTAGCCCGTCACAAGCTCTCACGGTCAACGAAGGATATTCCTTCTCCCGGGAAGACCCGATCAGGCTCGGAATCCCGGTTACAAGACGTTTCGACAATGGTAAAACAAGACCAGCAAGACCGCCCGAATGTGCTGACAAATCCCGATAGGAGCTGCACATACCTCGTTCTCAGGGCACACCGGATGGGCAAGACGTCGGGTTGGCATAGACCCTGGTTGCCCAGGGGGCGCCGGACATCGCCCAGGTTGGACCAGCACTCGAAGGAGCACTGGCCCGGGGGTTTAAAATAAAGATGACCCTCGGGCTCGCGAAACCCAAGGGAAAAAGGCTTAGGTGGCAAATGGTAAAACCAAGGTTGGGCCTTGCTGGAGGAGTTTTATTCAAAGCAAACTGTCAAGGGGGTCCCATAAATCCCCAACCGCGTAAGGAACGCAAAATCAAGGAACATAACACCGGTATGACGGAAACTAGGGCGGCAAGAGTGGAACAAAACACCAGACATAAGGACGAGTCTTCCAACCTTTACCAAGTATATAGATGCATTAAATTAAATAAGCGATATTGTGATATCCCAACATATTCATGTTTCAACATGGAACAAACTTCATCTTCACCTGCAACTAGCAACGCTATAAGAGGGGCTGAGCAAAAGCGGTAACCTAGCCAAGCAACGGTTTGCTAGGAAAGGATGGTTAGAGGCTTGACATGGCAATATGGGAGGCATGATATAGCAAGTGGTAGGTAGCGCGGCATAGCAATATAGCGAACAACTAGCAAGCAAAGATAGAAGTGATTTCGAGGGTATGGTCATCTTGCCTGAAATCCCGCAAGGAAGAATAACGAGTCCATGAAGAAGACAAACGGACGTAGTCGAACGAATCCTCACAACTCCGGAACAAAACCGAAGCTAACGAGAGAAGCGAACCAGAAAGAAGCATAAAACATGGTAAACAACCATCACATACACATGGCATGATGCACAATCAAGTATGATGCATGTCCGGTTTAATGAGGCATGGCATGGCAAAGTGCACAAACAATACTACAAATTAAGTGGAGCTCAATATGCAACGAGTTGCATATTGACGAAACACCACATCACTTATTTAGTTCTCTCTTGGTTATGTACCCAACAATATTAAATGTTATTAAACATGGCAAGGGGTGAAGCATATGAAAACTACCTATCTAGGCAAGTTTAAATGAGGCCGGAACAACAAACAACAATTCCGGAAAAATCCTCATATGCATATTTCGAATTTGGTACTGTTCTGCCCTAAACACAATTTTAATGTTATTAAACAGCAAAATAAAGTACACCATGTTAATCTATGCATTTTTCCACCCAATTGACATATAAAGAACATTTAAAACCGAGCTACGGTTATTTAGTTATGAAATAAAGCATTTTAGCATGGCATTTATACAAATTTAAACAAACAGCACGTTTAAACATTTTTAACATGGATGAAAGTAGCATATTATGAAACTAGATGAAATTCTAAGCATTTTACATATTTAAAACATTTTAATCCGATGCACGGTTTGTGATTTATTATATGCATGAACAATAAGGGAAAATCTGTAAATATGCAGTTTTCTGGAAAATGCTAAATTCGCAGAGATTGGGAAAAAACATCCACGGGCCGAATCTGCTGGGCTGAACAGAGAGGAGGGGCTGGAGGGCTGCTCACCCATGGGCTCGGTCCAGTCGGTGGTGAGGTGAGGCCGGAAGGGGGGCGCTGGGCCTGGGGTGGCTGTGACCCAGCCGGATCGGTCAACGGGCGAGGGGCCGGCCGAGCTGCTCTGCTCGTTTCTGAAGAATAGTAATAGCAGCACACCCATGGCGATGCAGAAGACGGCGGTAGCGGGACTTGCAGTGGCAGCGATGGGACATGCCAGTAGGGAGAAGCAGAAGACGCCGGCGCACGGGCAAGGCACAAGACGGTGGGGCCGGACTTGGCGGGTCGATCAGAGGGACTTGGCGGGGCGACGACTCCCTGGTGTCGTCGTACAGCTGTAGACGGCGCCGGGGACGGGGAAACGGGCGGAGGTGGCCGAAGGAGCGGGAAACGGTGAAGAGGAGGCCGGTTCAGGGCGATGCAGTCAGCGGCGCGGGGCGGTTGCAGCGGCTGCAGCTGCCGCTCGTTGCGGAGGAGATGCGGCGCGGCGAGGGACTTGGGCGCAGGCAGGTGGGGACGACATTGGTGCAGGAACAGCGGGCGGCTGCAGAGGAAGTCGGCGGCTGGCGCGAGCTGGACGCCGGGAAGGCCGAGAATGGGCAGCGGAGCATGCTCCCGTCCGGATCCAGTCGGAACCGAGGCGGGGCTGGAGGCAACGACGACGGTGGACTCGAGCTTCGGCGGTGGCGCTGGTACACTGTGAGAAAAAGGAACAAGACGAGGGGGATGGTCAGGGAGGAGCAACATGATGGGAAAAAGGAAGGAGAAGGCGCAGAGGAACGGTGACTTGACCTCAGCATCACGCCGGCCCGGCATGAACGAGAAGCTAGAGACGAGGTGGAGCGGCGCGGGTCTCCGGCGAGGTCGGTCGAAGGCGGTGGCTTCAGGGCAGGTGAGCTCGAGCTCCTTCTGCTGGGCCTTGGCGCAAGGGGACGGGAGGCTGGAGCGGGCGCAGCTTGGTGGATCGAGGCAGAGGCTGGTGGATTGGATCGGGGGAATGAGGAGATCCTGAGGAAGAAAGGGAGGTGGGTGGCGGCGGCTCGGGAATAGGTGGATGGATGGGACAGGATCCCTAGTTTCTAGGGTTAGAGTAGACTGATTATATATTGAGTGGGTTAGGTTAGGGGCTATTCTAGCCCCTCTGATTGTAATCGGACGGCCGAGAAAAAAATAGGTAGGTGTCCAAATAAGAAAACAGAGATGTCTTAAGAATGTATGGGGATGATCTGGACCCGTTGGTCATGACCGTGCGGGTTGGGTTCGGGAGAGGTTTCGGACGCGCGCGAGGGGTTTGAGCACTGAGCAAAGAGATTAAGCGGCCAGACAAGAGGGACTCGAAAAACCCGGTTGGTTTCGGAACAGAGAACGGAGAGACGCGGCAACTACGAACGAACTGAGAGTTTTAAGAGAACATGCGGATGCAATGCGTATGATGTCATGATGAATGCAACAAACAAAAATAAAACACACGGCGACAACAAGATAGCTGGAAGACTTCTGGAGCGTCGGTCTTGGGGCGTTACAACACTCCACCACTACAAGAGGATCTCGTCCCGAGATCTAGGATGGCACCGGAGAAAAGCGGAAGAGGAAGAGGTAAAACAAAGTTGCTTCTTTGACAAAAGAGTGAAAGAAAATTGAAAGAAGGAATCCAACAGAGATGCAAGAAGTTGAAAACACTTCGTTAGCAAAGAGGAACAAGGAACATTCGAGAACCTTGTAGGTTGAAAGACATGAAATAAGAGCTTCAAGAACCAAAAGAATATGACCCCACCGGTATAATGAGATAGCCAAGGAACAAGAATGACAGAATTTGGACAGCACTCCGGTATAAAAGAGAAAAAAACTTGATAAGTTGAAAAGATATTGAAGAGATGATACAACACTCCGGTTGGAAATGGAAGGAATAGAATTTCAACTTGGCAAAATGAAAGTACTTGGATGAGACTCCGGTTAAAAGAGGAATGATAGACACAACAGTCCGGTTAAATGGCTAAACAAGAAAAGAACACGATCCTCACAATTCGAGATGATGAGTGAAGAGAGCAACATCACCATGCCTCTGGAAGAAAAATAGAAGATAGATCATTGGAATAAAGGAATGGAGAAGAAAATGCCAACTTCTGCCACAAATGATCTTGGAAAGCACCCTTCCAAGAAGGTTAGAACGGAGTTGTTGGAAATCAACAACGAAAACAATAAGCTGCTTGTGGGCTTATGAAAACATCTCAAAACTTGAGGTGAAATTCTGCCACAAACGGAAACAAGATTTGATTGAGAGCTAGAAAAGATAGAAAGCTTCTTCCACCGAGGTGATAATTAAGGAGAAAACCTGGATCGTAGATAAGCACCACAATAGCAACATTCCTTAGGGAAGGCTTTAAGTGAAATATATACCAAGATAACTCCAATGGAGGGATTGATAGGTTGAGACAATCTCCTGAACGAGGAGAAAATGATGGATTTAAAATATCTCATTATTGACAACTTGAATCGCGAAGGAAAATTATCAAGAATGACATAACACCGTCTCAAGAGATAAGGAAGAAGGAATTGCACTTCGGAATGCAAGATGAAGAATACTTGAACTCCTCAAAACAAACATGTATTGAGCACCCTGTTGAATTTTGAGTATAGCTTGGCGGATCATAACTTCGAGAGAAAGCCTTGAAGAACAATTGAAGAATTAAAAGAATCCTTGATGAACCACCATGTAGAGCCTCCGTGAAGAACTCCGGTAATGAAAGGATGATAAAAAGAAAGAGAAGTTGAAAACACAAGGTGAATTCTTGCAATGATTTATATGAATCTTCGTGGTGATATAATTGAGAGATCTTGGAACTCCAGGAAAGTATGAAGCACTTGAACTGAGAATTTACTCATCGTGAACAAACTCCGAAAGAATGAATCAATCACTTGGATGAAGCAAGAATAAGAATTATGTTATGCTCATCCTTCACCAATTTAAATTGATGACAAGCAACGGATTTGGCATACTACTAATTCTCGTAGAAAGGATTAAGAGAGATATAGCGTAGACTTGGGAAAGTCTTCAACAAAGCACCGGTAGGACTTGAAAAGAACGAATGAATGGGTATGATAACAACGGAAGAGGAATGTTGGACGCACCACCGTAAGGATTAAGAGAATGAACGAAGAGAATGAACGCATCACCAGGAAGAATTGGAAAATGAACGAAGATACTTGAGAGAATTTAAATATAAGTGAACGTAGATATCATGAGCTGATTAGAGAATACTTGAATGATGCACCGGTAAGATTTGGAGAACGAGAGCTGAAAACTGGAATGAATAATTCTGAGATGACGGGCTCCGAAGAATCAAACTGAAAGACTCCTGAATTGCTCCGGATGGGTGAAAAGAATTCTCACAATCGAAAATAATTATGAGAGGATGGCAACAAGTTAGAACCACACATCTTTGAGAGAAACCGGTAAGGATTTAAGAGGAACTCCTCTTTGGTCTTTAGGGTCCGAGAATGACGACGATAAACACCACCATGAATTGTTGAGATACTCCGGGATGAAATTAGAAAGGTTGAACCAACAATGAAAAGAATATGAAAGCGAACTTGGAGGATACATTTGACAGATGAGAAATCATTCTTATGTCAAACTTTGAAAGAATTTGGGAATCACTCCGGATAAATTAGAAGAGACAGGTAAGATCCTAGGAAAGACCTGTGGGTTAGGGCCCACACAAAAGAAACACCTTGAACGATTTAAAAGATAGATTGCGCCGGTTGAATTAAATGGCTTGAATGAGGTAAAACCTCGAAATAGCTTGAAAGGATTATGAATAGAAACTTGAATCTTCTTGGATATCTCCAGCACTCCAGATAAACATGAATAGCAAGAGGTGCACCGGCATGAGAAAACATTTGAAACGAGGAAAGGATATGATCGACACTGTAAGCTTGAATTGGATCCACCGGAGAAGAAAAGAACGAAGAATGATGAACTTGTAGCTCCTAAGCATCTTCATGAGAATCACCGAATAAGAACATTGACGGAAAGGAATGGAGAGACTTCCCCTCAATAAAAGGATACTTGATTAAGAAATCTGAGTCCTTGAAGAAAAAGGGTGGGAGGGTGGGAAAAACAAGGCAACTTGGGCAGATGGAATGGATACCGTTGAGAAAAAAATAGAATTGATCTTACGAATATTGAAAGGATATGATTAACTTGAAGAGCAGCACACCAGTTGGAAAGAATTGAAATGGCAATCTCGATGATCGAAAGGATTAGTACTCCCATAGAAATATGAGAACACCACTTGGAAAAGGTATGGAATCAACACTTGACATTGAAGCAACTCGAATACCACAACTTAAAACAAAACAAAGGATTGGCTTGCAAAATAAGCCGGAACAAATACATATGATAGAGATTTACCCAATCCCATATCATGCATCTGTCAAAAAGATATCCTACGAGATACTTGAATTCCCACCTATAAACTCCCGAAAATTTCTGGTTTTGCAATCAGGTGTTGGGGATACAGGGGACGCAATATATCTCACCCAAACTAACAATCCCTAGATCCAGCTGTATCCATCCGTCAACACATAACCAAGAAACTCCGGAAATCGTGTACCTCAACCTTCGAAAAGCATCCGTTATACGAGTTATGGCAATACTCCCGAACTCCCGCCCCAGTACTGGGTGGCGTCGAGGTGATCTCACTAACAAACCGCATAAAAGAGATTTTCGATGTCGGCGAAACTCAGGTATTCCAGAACTGCAATGATAAAATTGTGACGGCAACACCTCGAAGCTCAACTCCCTGGGACACTGCCACAACCCCTAAATGTCAGGAGGCACCAAGAACAATGTTCTCGTGACAAGAATATCGAAACGATTCCAAGATACCCGCGTGATCCTAAAAAAAAATTCGTGAAATTTGAGGAGAGGAAAGTCAAAACTTCTACGTCAGGGGGCCTCCCAGAGCGACGAAGGGACTGAGGAGTAAAAAGAATCCTACTCTCCGATATATCTAATCCGAAGACTCAAAACATTTTTGTTCTAGACTCAACAACGCCAGCGATTAGATCAATCAGGGGGCTCCTAAGTCGGGGATGGCTCTGATACCAACTTGTAACACCCACGATGCGGCTATATCTCCCATGTGTCGAGGCACGACTTGGAGGCATAACCGCATGGTGGTTTTGTCGCAAGAAGGGTCATCTTCACACAATCCCATGTAATGAACAAGAATGGGATAAAGAGTTGGCTTACAATCGCCACTTCACACAATGCATAAATAAATCATACATCATCCAAGTACACACATAGACCGACTACGGTCAAAAACCAAATGAAAAGAAGATAAACCCAACTGCTAGATCCTCGATCGTCCCAACAGGGCTCCACTACTGATCATCAGGAAACGAAACATAATAACGACCAAGGTCCTCGTCGAACTCCCACTTGAGCTCGGTGGCGTCACCTGCACTGGTATCATCAGCACCTGCAACTGTTTTGGTAGAATCTGTGAGTCACGAGGACTCAGCAATCTCACACCCGTGAGATCAAGACTATTTAAGCTTATGGGTAGGAAAGGGGTAATGAGGTGGAGCTGCAGCAAGCACTAAGCATGTATGGTGGCTAACATACGCAAATGAGAGCGAGAAGAGAAGCAACGCACGGTCGAGAAGCTAGAAATGATCAAGAAGTGATCCTAAAGCTACTTACGTTCAAGCATAACTCAAGACCGTGTTCTCTTCCCGGACTCCGCCGACAAGAGACCATCACGGCTACACACGCGGTTGATGCATTTTAATTAAGTCAAGTGTCAAGTTCTCTACAACCGGACGTTAACAAATTCCCATCTGCCACATAACCGCGGGCACGGCTCTCGAAAGTTTATACCCTGCAGGGGTGTCCCAACTTAGCCCGTCACAAGCTCTCATGGTCAACGAAGGATATTCCTTCTCCCGGGAAGACCCGATCAGGCTCGGAATCCCGGTTACAAGACGTTTCGACAATGGTAAAACAAGACCAGCAAGACCGCCCAAATGTGCCGACAAATCCCGATAGGAGCTGCACATATCTCGTTCTCAGGGCACACCGGATGGGCAAGACGTCGGGTTGGCATAGACCCTAGTCGCCCAGGGGGTGCCGGACATCGCCCAGGTTGGACCAGCACTCGAAGGAGCATTGGCCCGGGGGTTTAAAATAAAGATGACCCTCCGGATCGCGAAAACTCAAGGGAAAAGGCTTAGGTGGCAAATGGTAAAACCAAGGTTGGGCCTTGCTGGAGGAGTTTTATTCAAAGCGAACTGTCAAGGGGGTCCCATAAATCCCCAGCCGCGTAAGGAACGCAAAATCAAGGAACATAACACCGGTATGACAGAAACTAGGGCGGCAAGAGTGGAACAAAACACCAGACATAAGGCCGAGTCTTCCACCCTTTACCAAGTATATAGATGCATTAAATTAAATAACCGATATTGTGATATCCCAACATATTCATGTTCCAACATGGAACAAACTTCATCTTCACTTGCAACTAGCAACGCTATAAGAGGGGCTGAGCAAAAGCGGTAACTTAGCCAAGCAACGGTTTGCTAGGAAAGGATGGTTAGAGGCTTGACATGGCAATATGGGAGGCATGATATAGCAAGTGGTAGGTAGCGCGGCATAGAAATAGAGCGAACAACTAGCAAGCAAAGATAGAAGTGATTTCGAGGGTATGGTCATCTTGCCTGAAATCCCGCAAGGAAGAAGAACGAGTCCATGAAGAAGACAAACGGACGTAGTCGAACGAATCCTCACAACTCCGGAACGAAACCGAAGCTAACGAGAGAAGCAAACCGGTAAGAAGCAAACAACATGGTAAACAACCATCACATACACATGGCATGATGCACAATCAAGTATGATGCATGTCCGGTTTAATGAGGCATGACATGGCAAAGTGCACAAACAATACTACAAATTAAGTGGAGCTCAATATGCAACGAGTTGCATATTGACGAAACACCGCATCACTTATTTAGTTCTCTCTTGGTTATGTACCCAACTATATTAAATGTTATTAAACATGGCAAGGGGTGAAGCATATGAAAACCACCTATCTAGGCAAGTTTAAATGAGGCCGGAACAACAAACAACAATTCCGGAACGATCCTCATATGCATATTTCGAATTTGCTACTGTTCTGCCCTAAACACAATTTTAATGTTGTTAAACAGCAAAATAAAGTACACCATGTTAATCTATGAATTTTTCAACCCAATTTACATATAAAGATCATTTAAAACCGAGCTACGGTTATTTAGTTATGAAATAAAGCATTTTAGCATGGCATTTATACAAATTTCAACAAACAGCAAGTTTAAACATTTTTAACATGGATGAAAGTAGCATATTATGAAACTAGATGAAATTCTAAGCATTTTACATATTTAAAACATTTTAAGCCGATGCACGGTTTGTGATTTATTATATGCATGAACAACAAGGGAAAATCTGTAAATATGCAGTTTTCTGGAAAATGCTAAATTCGCAGAGACTGGGAAAAAACATCCACGGGCCGAATCTGCTGGGCGGAACAGAGAGGAGGGGCTGGAGGGCTGCTCACCCATGGGCTCGGCCCAGTCAGTGCTGAGGTGAGGCCGGAAGGGGGGCGCTGGGCCTGGGGTGGCTGTGACCCAGCCGGATCGGTCAACGGGCGAGGGGTCGGGCGAGCTGCTCTGCTCATTTCTGAAGAACAGAAACAGCAACACACCCATGGCGGTGCAGAAGACGGCGGCAGCGGGACTTGCAGCGGCAGCGGCGGGACATGGCAGCAGGGCGAAGCAGAAGACGCCGGCGCACGGGCGAGGCACATGACGGTGGGGCCGGACTTGGCAGGTCGATCAGAGGGACTTGGCAGGGTGACGACTCCCTGGTGTTGTTGTACAGCTGCAGACGGTGCCGGGGACGGGGAAACGGGCGGAGGTGGCCAGAGGAGCGGGAAACGGCGAAGAGGAGGCCGGTTCGGGGCGATGCAGTCAGCAGCGCCGGGCGGTTGCAGCGGCTGTAGCTGCCGCTCGTTAGGAGGAGATGCGGCGCGGCGAGGGACTTGGGCGCAGGCAGGTGGGTACTAGGTTGGTGCGGGAACAGCGGGCGGCTGCAGAGGAAGTCGGCGGATGGCGCGAGCTGGACGCGGGGAAGGCCGAGAACGGGCAGAGGAGCATGCTCCCATCCGGATCCAGCCGGAACCGAGGCGGGGCTGGAGGCAACAACGGCGGTGGACTTGAGCTTCGGCGGTGGCGCTGGTTCACTGTGAGAAAAAGGAACAAGACGAGGGGGATGGTTGATAACCCACAAGTATAGGGGATCGCAACAGTTTTCGAGGGTAGAGTATTCAACCCAAATTTATTTATTCGACACAAGGGGAGCCAAAGAATATTCTCAAGTATTAGCAGTTGAGTTGTCAATTCTACCACACCTGGATAACTTAGTATCTGCAGCAAAGTATTTAGTAGCAAAGTAGTATGATAGTAGTGGTAACGGTAACAAAAGTAACGGTAGCAAAAGTAATATTTTTGGTGTTTTGTAGTGATTGTAACAGTAGCAACGGAAAAGTAAATAAGCGAAGAACAATATGTGAAAAGCTCGTAGGCATTGGATCAGTGATGGAGAATTATGCCGGATGCGGTTCATCATGTAACAATCATAACATAGGGTGACACAGAACTAGCTCCAATTCATCAATGTAATGTAGGCATGTATTCCGAATATAGTCATACGCGCTTATGCAAAAGAACTTGCATGACATCTTTTGTCCTACCCTCCCGTGGCAGCGGGGTCCTAATGGAAACTAAGGGATATTAAGGCCTCCTTTTAATAGAGTACCAGACCAAAGCATTAACACATAGTGAATACATGAACTCCTCAAACTACGGTCATCACCGGGAGTGGTCCCGATTATTGTCACTTCGGGGTTGCCGGATCATAACACATAGTAGGTGACTATAGACTTGCAAGATAGGATCAAGAGCTCACATATATTCATGAAAACATAATAGGTTCAGATCTGAAATCATGGCACTCGGGCCCTAGTGACAAGCATTAAGCATAGCAAAGTCATAGCAACATCAATCTTAGAACATAGTGGATACTAGGGATCAAACCCTAACAAAACTAACTCAATTACATGATAGATCTCATCCAACCCATCACCGTCCAGCAAGCCTACGATGGAATTACTCACGCACGGCGGTGAGCATCATGAAATTGGTGATGGAGGATGGTTGATGATGACGACGGCAACGAATCCCCCTCTCCGGAGCCCCGAACGGACTCCAGATCAGCCCTCCCGAGAGGTTTTAGGGCTTGGCGGCGGCTCCGTATCGTAAAACGCGATGAATACTTCTCTCTTATTTTTTTCTCCCCGAAAGTGAATATATGGAGTTGGAGTTGAGGTCGGTGGAGCGTCAGGGGGCCCATGAGGCTGGGGGGGCGCGCCCAGGGGGGCAGGCACGCCCCCACCCTCGTGGACAGGGTGTGGGCCCCCTGACATGGATTCTTCTTCCAGTATTTTTAATATTTTCCAAAAATATGTTCCGTGGAGTTTCAGGTCATTCCGAGAACTTTTGTTTCTGCACATAAATAACACCATGGAAAGTCTGCTAAAAATAGCGTCAGTCCGGGTTAGTTCCATTCAAATCATGCAAGTTAGAGTCCAAAACAAGGGCAAAAGTGTTTGGAAAAGTAGATACGACGGAGACGTATCAACTCCCCCAAGCTTAAACCTTTGCTTGTCCTCAAGCAATTCAGTTGATAAACTGAAAGTGATAAAGAAAAACTTTTACAAACTCTGTTTGCTCTTTTTGTTGTAGATATGTAAAGCCAGCATTCAGGTTTTCAGCAAAGATTATAACTAACCACATTCACAATAACTCTTAGGTCTCATGTTTACTCATGTCAATGGCATAATCAAATAGCGAGCAATAATAATAAATCTCGGATGACAACACTTTCTCAAAACAATCATGATATGATATAACAAGATGGTATCTCGCTAGCCCTTTCTGAGACCGCAAAACATAAATGCAGAGCACCTTTAAAGATCAAGGACTGACTAGACATTGTAATTCATGGTAAAAGAGATCCAGTCATAGTCATACCCAATATAAATTAATAGTAATGAATGCAAATGACAGCCGTGCTCTCCAGCTAGTGCTCTTTAGTAAGAGGGTGATGACTCAACATGAAAGTAAATAGATAGGCCCTTCGCGGAGGGAAGTAGGGATTTGTAGAGGTGCCAGAGCTTGATTTTAAAGCAGAGATAAATAATATTTTGAGCGGCATACTTTCATTGTCAACATAACAACCAAGAGATGGCGATATCTTCCATGCTACACACATTATAGGCGGTTCCCAAACAGAATGGTAAAGTTTATACTCCCCCTCCACCAACAAGCATCAATCCATGGCTTGCTCGAAACAACGAGTGCCTCCAACTAGCAACAGTCCCAGGGGGAGTTTTGTTTGCAATTATTTTGATTTAGTTTGCATAAAGCATGGGACTGGGCATCCCGCTGACCAGCCATTTTCTCGTGAGTGAGGAGCGGAGTCCACCCCTCTTGAGAATAACCCGCGTAGCATGGAAGATACAGACATCCCTAGTTGATACCTGAGCTATTCGAGCATACAAAATAGAATTTCATTTGAAGGTTTTAGAGTTTGGCACATACAAATTTACTTGGAACGGCAGGTAGATACCGCATATAGGAAGGTATAGTGGACTCATATGGAATAACTTTGGGGTTTAGGGGATTGGATGCACAAGCAGTATTCCCGCTTAGTACAAGTGAAGGCTAGCAAAAGACTAGGAAGCGACCAACTAGAGAGCGACAACAATCATGAACATGCATTAAAATTAATAAACATTGAGTACAAGCATGAGTAGGATATAATCCACCATGAACATAAATATCGTGAAGGCTATGTTGATTTGTTTCAACTACATGTGTGAACATGTGCCAAGTTGAGTCACTTAAATCATTCAAAGGAGGATACCACCCCACTATACCACATCACAACCATTTTAATAGCATGTTGGCACGCAAGGTAAACCATTATAACTCATAGCTAATCAAGCATGGCACGAGCAACTATGATCTCTTATTGTCATTGCAAATATGTTTATTCATAATAGGCTGAATCAGGAACGATGAACTAATCATATTTACAAAAACAAGAGAGGTCGAGTTTATACCAGCTTTTCTCATCTCAGTCAGTCCATCATATATCGTCATAATTGCCTTTCACTTGCACGACCGAACGATGTGAATAAATAATAAGAGTGCACGTGCATCGGACTAAGCTGGAATCTGCGAGCATTCAATAAACAGGAGAAGACAAGGCAATATGGGCTCTTGGTTAAATCAACAACAAAGCATATAAGAGCCACTCCAACAATTTAATTATGGTCTTCTCCTATCGACCTCCAAAGAAAAGAAAAGAAATAAAACTATTTACACGGGAAAGCTCCCAACAAGCAAAAAGAAGAACAGGAAATCTTTTTGGGTTTTCTTTTTAATTATTCCTACTACAACAAGAAAAGTAAACTAACTAAAAGTTACAACTAAATTTTTTGGTTTTTTCTTAAGGTTTATCAAACACACAAGAAGAAAGCAAGAAAAAGAAAATAAACTAGCATGGATATTACAGTGAAAGAGTATGAGCACCGACATCTAGCAATGAATGTGTGAACATGAATGTAATGTCGGTGGGAAATACGTACTCCCCCAAGCTTAGGCTTTTGGCCTAAGTTGGTTTATTGCCACGGATGGCCTGGCGGATATCCATAGTTATAGCCGGGGTCGTACTGCGATGAAGAAGACCCTGATTGCCACTGGCTGGCAGTCATCTCCGGATCCCAATAGTAATTAGACTGTCGTGGAGGACCAAATTGTGGTTCCGGCTCTGGCTCTGTGGCTAATGTAGGGTTCTGGTAGGCATGAAAGACCGCCAGCGGAACGAGATACGGGCCTGCAGACAAATCAAACAAGGAAGGAGCATGCAAGGTGATAGTCTCAGGGTGATGTTTATCAACGAACAATTTGTATTTAAGCGCCCCTTCCCTATTCTTAACAATAAGATCATGCGCTACCATACTCTTATAATCTAAATAAGCAGTGGGCAGCAATTTTTCTTCTTTTTCATAGTGCCTAATAGGTATGTTATAATATGCAGCAAGGCGTGAAGCGTAAATACCTCCAAAGATGGGGCCCTTTGTATGGTTCAAACTTAACCGTTTAACAATAATACCACCCATACTAACAGTGTTATCGCAGAATAAACCATGGAACAATATGATAATATCAGGAACACTAAGGTTTCCACAGTTTCCGCGACCAATTAAGCAACGACTAGCAAATATGGCAAAGTAGCGTAAGACAGGAAAATGTATGCTAGTGATTCTTGCATCGGAAACCTTCCTAGTTTCCCCCATAGTAATAGTGTCAATAAACCCGTCCACATCTTTACGATGTGGTTCCTCTAAACTACCCTCAAAGGTATTTTGCAAACCTTGCAAAATTCATCTAGTGGCATCTTCTTAACCACATCATATAAATGAAACTCTACTGAAGGAGGTGATTCCTTAGGATAATAGTGGAAGTTTTGCACAAAAGTATTGGTGAGTAAGAGATACTGTTCGCGTTGGTCGCAGAGGAAGTCGATGAGGCCTGCATTCTCAGCCACTTCATAAAAATCATTGTAAATCCCGGCTTCTCTCAAGAAATCATCGGAAGGCCATTCACACGGCCGAACCTCCGTGGTGCGAGGCAAATTATATTTGGGCCTCTGTGCTTCTTCACTTTCCTTTTCCTTCGAGCTTCGGCTCGATGAGCCCCTCAAAAATCTCTTCATTATTTTCTGAAAAATTCTGAAATTTTTAGTAACTTCAAATAAAAGTGAACCAAGCTCAAAAAAATTGATAGCAACTACCCCTACAAGTGCCTAGAGCCTATATCAAGCATTAGAACTACTTGGAACCATATAAATTTGACATGCAAGCTCAAGAACATGGTCACTATCAGGTGGTAGGTGCGACATATGCCAACGGGTGGCTTATCATTGTGGGAGCCAGTAAGACATCGCCGGTGCCTGGAAACGGGATAAGGCGAAGACATGCACGCCGGCGAATCTTACCCAGGTTCGGGGCTCTCCGTGGAGATAACACCCCTCATCCTGCTCTACGGGGTCTCCGCATGATCACTAGATCAAGATAAGTAGCTACAAGAGGCTCCTTGAGATGTTTGGCTAGAGGAAGAAGAAGGGCAAGGCTAGCTCTCCTTTTCTCTCTATGTGGTGTGCTAAAACTATCTTAGAGATCAACCCTTTGGCATGGGTGCACCGGGGGGTTTATATAGGCCTACCCCCCAGGGGTACAATGGTAATCTGGCTGGGTGCGGGTCCCAGCCATCAGTGTCTGTGCTCGCCGGCTTCTCCGCCGGCCGTTGGGGCCTGCCGACTGGTGGGTCCCGCCGGCTGCTGGCCTCTTGGCCGACAGGCCGGCCCCACCGCCTAGGGGCCTTGTCGGCGGCTAGTTACTGTTGCCTCGCCCCTGATGACGAGGGCTTTGTCGAGGTAAGCATGGCTACAGTGCCGCCGCCTGGCGGGCTCTCACTGTAGCCTCACCTCGTCTTGTCTCCTTAATGATGCACATACTTCGAGGGAGGGAGGTAGGCGGCTATTGGGAGCTGGCTACGCCCCAGGCCGACTAGGGGAGGCCAGGCCGCCTTCGAGCGTCTCTCTTGCTGAAGGGGCCCGCCGCCCGCGGGCCGTACTGGTGCCTGTCGTGGGTGACGTCGCGGACAACATGGCTATAGTGCCGCGCCGGACGTGGGATAGCTGACCCGTACGGCGCACTGTGGCCATGCATGCTCCGGGATTCGGGGGTGGCAGGCTGTACTGCGGCCACGCCCCGTCTTATCACCGCTATGTGGGTGCAGTCTTGGCCGGCTTCTGGGAGTCGGCCTTCTTCATGGCCGACTTCTGGGAGTCGGTCCTCTTGGGGCCGGCTTCCTGGAGTCGGCCATCTCACAGCTCTCTTCGGGAAGGTTTTTTGAGGTCGTGTCGCCTTCTGGTAGTCGGCCTTGGTGATAGCCGGCCAGAGGAAGGCGGCCCCGTGCTCTGGATGCTTGAAGGCTCGATTGGCCTGGTAATTTCTCGAAGAGCCAGGGGGAGTCGGTTAGGCTACCTGTGGCCATTTACTCCGACAGTAGTCCCCGAAGCTGGTTGGGCTTCGAGGCTGAGAGGAGGTCGAGAAGCTCGGTCAGCTTCTTATCTTGATGAGCTAGCAGCTAGGAGCCGGCTCCGGTTGGGTGTGCCGTCTTGGCGAAATTTTTGAAGTCTGAAGGCAGGAGCCAGCCGGTGCGCTCGCCGGGCTGCGGGCCGGCCGCTCGCCTTCCGTGCGCCACGTGGCACCTTCCGGCTGAAAAAAGCCTGCCAACCCACGCGCGCGACGGGACACCGCCGCAGGCCGGGGCCCACCACTTCCACGCCTAGGCCCAGGCGCTGATTTTTTGTGGCCCAAAGCGGGCCGCTCGCCTTCCGACGGCAGTTTCTGCACGTCGTTAGGGCGCTATAATCGCGGGACGTGGGGGAGTGGGCGCAGTTAATCCCACGTTCCCCCCACGCCTCGCCTCCTCGGCTTCGCCGCACGAGGCTATAAGCAGGGGGAGGAGGGGGAGCGGCAAACGCTCGCACGCTCATCCTCTCTCCGCCATCTTCTTCCTCCTTCTTCCCATCGCAGCAGCCTCTTGCCGCCGCGCCATCCCACCAATCTTCGCACTACCCCGCAACCTCGCCGCCGCGGGGCCATGGTTTCTCCGCCGCCGCACTCTTTCTCGTCAGCTTCTTGCCATCATGCAGTACGGCGGGGACTGGGACGGCTCCAACGTCCACACGGACCACATCGACTTCCTCCGCAAGACGCGGCGGTTGCCCGGAAAGGACCAAGTGCAGGTCCGTCTTGCGCTAGAGAAGGAGATCACGCCGGTGCCGGAGGAAGGCGAGCGGGTAATCTTTCGCTCGCACTTCCTGCGCGGCCTCGGTCTGCCCGCGAGCGCCTTCTTCCGCTCCTTCCTCGACTTTTATCAGCTCCAGCCGCACCACCTCACTCCAAACACGGTGGTGCTGCTGTCCGCCTTCGTCACTCTGTGCGAAGGCTTTCTTGGCGTTCTTCGCTCCCTCGAGCTCTAGGGGGAATTCTTCCAATCCAAGCTCGGCACCCACATGCAGGGCGTGCTGGCTCAGAGCGGCGCCTTCGTCGCGATGCGGAGGCCGGCAGCCGACAACCCCTTCCCTGTCATCACGCTGATCCAGTCGGTGAAGCGCTGGCAGAAATCGTACTTCTACGTGGAGAACGTCGCCCCGCAAGGCGACTATGTCAACTTGCCGGCTTACGTAGCCGGCCCGCCATCTGGGAGGCGGCCCCAGTGGTCCTATCGGGCCAGGACGCTATCGCCGGCTGGAGCCGCCGCTGTCGCCCGACTTCGGGTAATGATCCAGTCGGAGGGCCTGACTGGGTCCGACCTGCTGGCCGCCTTCGTGGTGCGCCGGGTGCTCCCGCTTCAAAGCCACCCTCATTTGATCAGTCAAATGAGCGGCCAACTCGATCCGAGTCAGATGTGCACCAAGGAGATGCCTCATGACGAGGTGGCTCATATGGTGAACTATCTCGCGAACTGCAAGCTCTCCGCAGAGTGGTAGTTTGGCAAGGAGCCGTACTCCCGTGCCAATCCCCCGCCTACGGTATGCTTTCTTTATCTTCTCTTCTTTTAGTTTTGTCACCAAGTTTTTCTTGGCCGACTCTGACCAGTCGGCACGTCTTTGCAGAGCCCCCTCCTTCGACCTGCGGCCGGGACAGCGGGGGTGGATCGCCGATTTCTCCCCTACCAGGCGGAGCATGACTTGGAGGACCCCGACTTGGGGGCGGCCGCCATGGACGACAGCACCGAGGCGGGAGGCGGCGAAGCAGGCGGCTCCGGGCTTGGAGCCAGCTTCGACGACTGGCCGGATGACGACGAGGCGGAAATCGTCCCGCGCCGCCAGCTGGCGTCCGACCATGGTGTGGGTTCCTCCGCCGCGCCGCCTGCTCGAGGCGGTGTGCAGAAGCACCGGGCCGCATCGGGCTTGTTCGGCAGTTGGCCAAAGAAGCCCAAGGGCGGGGCGGCGGCGACCAGGTGGGATGAGGCGGCCGCGAAGGCGGCCCGCTTTCGCAAGGTGGTGAAGCAGCCGCAAACGGTTTCGGCGTAAGTGTAGATTCTCTTGCATATTCCTTGTTCTTTTCTTGTCAATTTCTGAATCCTTGTCTTGTCTCAAAAAACAGGGCTCCGCTTTCTCTTGAGCGGGTTGCTGCCGCCTCCGTGGTTGGATCGCCGGGAGGATCCGAGAGCACCCGCCGCGTGGACCCCCGCGCCGAGCTTCAAGCAGCGATGGAGCAAAATGCGCGGGAGGCGCGGGAGGAGCGGGAGGCGGAAGAGCTGAGGGCGGCTGCCACCAAGGCGGCGCAGGAGGAGGCGGGGGAGTCGGCGAAGGCACAAGCCGACGCGGCGGCCAAGGCCCAGGCGGAGGCTGCAGCCGCAGCGGCAGCGGAAGGGGCCTTGCTTGTCACCCCCCTGCGTGTCACGGCGCCCGAGATCCCGGAGCCCCCACCGGAGGAAGCCGGCGGCGTCCTGCCAGGGATGGAGAGGGAGGAGTACGACGTCGTCGTCCAGGAGAGGGAGGCGGCACCGCCATCGCCGACTGGGGCGGCCCAAGGCAGCCGGCCTAACGGGCCGCCTGCGCAATCGGCTGGAGGCGAGCTGGCTGTGAGGACGGACCTGGTGGTCAGGTCGCCATCGCGCCAGCGCGCGGGGAAGGCAACTTCGGCTCCGGACCCGCAGAAGGCCGCGGGCTCCAGCTCGTCGGCCCAGGACGTGGAGACGGCCAACGCCAGCTCGGCGTGGACGCCGGGTGGTGGGACGGCCGTGGTGAATGTGGCGGCGCAAGAAGTCCGGAACCGGCTTCAGTCCCAGGCCGCCGTGCTGAGGCAGTATAATGACGAGTTCCTCGCGACACGGGCGGCCATTCGGGTGAGTCTTCCCGTTTTTTGCTTCTTGATCTTGGTTTCTTCCATGGGGGCGCGTCAGCGCACCCACTGGGTGTAGTCCTGGAGTTCTGAGTCGGCTGCTGAGCAGGCGGCTTGGAACTTCTTGGTAGACTTTGTTTGCTATCTTGTTCTCATTCGCTTCTCTGTCCGACTTGCAGGACTACCACAACCTCCGTGCGGCTGCCTTCAACTCCCAGGCTCGGGAGCTGACCCAGAAGACTGCTGATCTAACTGAGAGCCGGAGTAAGTGCTTCATCTTTTATCTCATGTGGGGGCGCGTCAGCACACCCACTGGGTGTAGTCCCCGAGATTCGGGCCGACTGCTGAGCAGTCGGGTCGGATCTTTCCTGACTACTTCTTTCTTATTGCTGTTTTCTTCTCTGCCATATCTGCAGCGGCCAACGCCAAACTGAGGGAGCAGCTGGGTGGGAGCCAGGCCGCCCTTCGCGCTAAGGAAGCCGAGTTCGACGCCTTGGCTCAGGAGCATGACCGCCTGGTCAAGAAGCTAGCCGACCAGGAGGAGAGCCACAAGGCGGCCCTGAAGGCGGTGCAGGATAGCGAGGCCGCCCTCCAAGCCGAGTACGAGACTGAGGCGGCGAGCTGGGCTGAGGCGAGGCAGTCGTTGATCAACGGCTACGGCCAGATCGAAGACTTGGTTGACGGTAGGCCGCCTTCTTCTTTGTTCGCTTGTCGTTTGGTTCATTCTCTAACTTTGTATTTTTCTCTTCTTTCTCTTTCTTTCTTTCTTGTGCAGAGTACTTCCCTGGTTACTCTACTACCGCCAACCAGGTCGTCGAGGCCCACCGCGAGGCGCAAAGGCAGGCTGGCGCTGAGATCGCGCCTAACGCTCGCCGGTCGATTGAGGAACAGCTCCTCGCGATTCAAGCCCGCCTCCAGCCGGCTCACCGCATGCTCCGCCGGTTTCAACGTGTTGGGGCGCAAGTGCTGGCCGCTCTCTGGCCCGGCGAGGTGATTCCCCGCACCCCCAGTCGGACTGCCGACTGGCTGGAGGTAGCGGCCGGCTGCTTCGAGGCCTGGAAGGCTTCCACAGCTCGGTCAGGCGCCAGGCGGGCGCTGGAGTTCGTCAAAGCCTGGTATCCTGAGCTGAGCTTGGACCAGCTGGCCACCTGGCGGCAGGAGGCCGACACGGAGCTGGAGCCGGCGCAGCCGGCTATCATCCGGCGTGCCTCGGCGATCGTCGACTACACCGACACCAGCGCCTTTGCTCCTGAGGTGGATGATAACGGCGTTGCTCAGCTGGAGGAGTGGTTCGGGCTGAACCCAGCAGATGGCGAGGACTCGGCAGAGGAGATCGACTCCAGCGATGAGGGCGAGGAGGAGGAGGAGGATGGTGAAGACGCCGTGCCAGATGGTGGAGCAGCCGGCCAGCCTCAGCTTGACCGTGCCTCCAGCAACAAGGCGTGTGTGAGCGCACCGCCTACAGTCGGCGATGATCAAGCCAAGACTCGTCAGCCGGCCACTCCTCCAGCTGGCGCTGCCGTCTCCACCGACCAGCCCGGCTCGCCTGTTGCGCCCTTAGCCTAATCTGCCGCCTTTACTTTCCTGTTTTATTACTTTTTGAACAATATTTTGTTAAATTTGCGCAGTTCCACCCACTGGGGGTGTATTCAAACTATGTTGACTGCCGGCCTGTTGAAGGCCTTATGTGTAAATATAATCATGCATGTGTTTGGCTTCCCATTGTTCTTGCTTTTCATCCTTTGGCTGTTTCCTTTGCCACCCTCCCTTGGTTGCCGCCTTCCCAGCCGGACAGCTGCTCTGCAGTCTGTGGCTGGAGAAGTACTTGGCCGGTTGGGAGGGCAAGTACTCTAGCTTTCTTGGATTGTAGCAAAGTGAGTGGAAAGCCGGCCAGCCGGCTGTTCTGACAGCCGGTAGGTGTGCTGGGAGGTCGGCTTGTGTTATATAGGTTCATTAGTCCTTAGCCATTTTTCATGTGGGCATCCTTTCCTGCCTTTGGCTCTTGCTAGTCGGGCAGTCGGTTCTTCGAGCTGCGACTTTCAATAAGAGAGGGCTCGGGTGCCGGCACACTACTTGTCTGACTTCAGGTAGAACTTTTAATATAACTCAAGGCGGCCAGTCCCCGGGCCGACTAGTCGAACCCGGTGCCAGATAGAAAATCAAATGTAATAGTACATTCATGGGTATGACACTCGTCATTCATAGATAAAAGAGGGTAGTCCCCGAGTGTGCCTCGGGGGCCCCGTTGTCTTGTACTTAATACAAAAAGGTAGCGTGATACATACTGCTTTTAACTATAAAATCTTCTCAGGAGATTGGCGTTCCATGGTTGTTCCGACTCCTTGCCGGAATCATCCCTCTTGCGTGCCTTCGGCTTCTGTGCGTCGATCAGGTAGTAGGAGTCGTTGCCTAGGGCCTTGCTGATGACGAATGGGCCTTCCCAAGGGGCCAAGAGATTGTGCTGGCCGGCTGTTCGCTGGATCAGCCGGAGCACAAGATCGCCTTCTTGGAAGGATCTTGGCTTGACTTTCCGGTTGTGGTAACGACGCAAACCCTGCTGGTAGATGGCGGACCGGCTGAGTGCTAACAGCCGGCCCTCTTCCAGTAGGTCGACACCATCTTCTCGCGCTTCCTTGGCCTCCGCCTCCGTGTACACGGTGACCCGAGGCGAGTCGAACTCGATGTTAGTTGGGATGATAGCCTCGGCACCATATACAAGGAAGAAAGGAGTGAAGCCGGTTGATTTGTTCGGGGTAGTACGCAGACTCCAGAGGACAGCCGACAGCTCATCGAGCCAGCAGCTGGCCGAACGCTCCAGTGGTACGACCAGTCGGGGCTTGATGCCGGAGAGGATGAGGCCGTTTGCTCGCTCGACCTGGCCGTTTGACTGCGGGTGGGCAACGGACACTAAGTCCAATCGGATGCCCTGTGTCGCGCAGAAACGTGCCAGTGCTCCCTTGGCAAAGTTCGTGCCGTTGTCGGTGATGATGCTGTGTGGTATACCATACCGAGTGGTGATATCTGCGATGAATGTCATGGCAGTCGGCCCGTTCAGCTTTTTGATTGGCTTCGCTTCAATCCACTAGGTGAATTTGTCCACGGCGACAAGCAGATGTGTCATGCCGCCGCGGGCTGTCTTGAATGGGCCCACCATGTCCAGCCCCCAAACGGCAAAGGGCCAGGTGAGGGGGATGGTCTTGAGTGCAGAAGCCGGCGGGTGTTGCTTGGAGCTGAAGAGTTGGCATCCTTTGCAGCATTTGACTAATTCCTTGGCGTCTTCCAAAGCAGTCGGCCAGAAGAAACCACGGCGGAAAGCTTTGGCGACAAGTGATCTTGAGGCCGCGTGGTGGCCGCATTCACCTTGGTGGATATCCTTGAGGATTGCTATGCCCTTGTCTGGCTCGACGCAGTGCTGGAAGACTCCAGTGACGCTACGCTTAACAAGTTCTCTGTTTATTATTGCGTATGCTCTGGCTGGGCGTTGGACTAGTCTTGCCGAGATCTCATCAGTCGGTAGCTCTCTATTTACTAGGAAGTTGAGGATGGGCTGGGCCCATGATGGAGCCGTGACTTCTTCTGTTGTCAGTGCGGCTACTGTGACCCGGGTGGGTGGGTTGGGTGGTGAAGAGTTGGAGTCGGCCACCGTCTGTTGTGTCGTTGCAGTCCCCGGGCCGACTGCTACAGTCCCCGGGCCGGGTTCTGAAGTCACCGAGCCGGGTGCGACTACGGCAGTCCCCGGGCCGCTTCTCGAAGTCCCCGAGCCGCCTGCTGGGTTCCCCAAGTCGGATCCGACTGCATCAGGGGCAGGCGGTACGAAGATGGAGTCCGATTCTGGAGACGGTTTGAGGAGGCGCTGGAGAGAGAGGCCGGTTGGTATAGCTTGTCGGGTGGAGCCGATCCGTGCCAGGGCATCTGCTTGCTCGTTGTCGGCCCGTGGCACGTGGAGGAACTCGCACCCTTCAAAGTATCCGCTGATTTGCTGGACAAGGAATCGATAGCTCGCCATGTTTGCATCCTTGTCGTCCCAGTCGCCAAATGACTGCTGGACCACCAAATCCGAGTCGCCATAACACAGGAGCCGGCGTATGCCGAGTTCTTTGGCTAGCCGGAGCCCGTGTATGAGCGCCTCGTACTCGGCCACATTGTTGGAGGCGGCAAAATGAATTTGCAATGTGTATCTGAGCTTGTCGCCCTTGGGAGAGGTGAGGACGATGCCGGCTCCCAAGCCGGTGCGCATCTTGGATCCGTCGAAGTGCATCCGCCAATGAGTGGAATCGGGAGCCGGCGGTAGGTACTGGGTCTCGACCCAGTCGACAAGGAAGTCGGCCAATGCTTGGGACTTGATGGCAGTGCGGGGCTGGTAGAAGATCGTGTAAGGAGCCAGCGCAATGGCCCACTTAGCCACCCGGCCGGATGCATCCCGGCTGCCTATGATCTCGGCAAGCGGGGCAGTGCATACGACCGTGATGGGATGCTCTTGAAAGTAGGGCTTCAGCTTCTTGGCGGCGAAGTACACTCCATAGCACATCTTCTGGTAATGCGGGTAGTTTTGCTTCGAGGTGGACAGTACTTCGCTCAAATATTATACCGGCCTCTGGACTAACTGAGCTTGGCCTTCTTCTGGGCGTTGGACCACGATGACTGTATTTACCACTCGGCTAGTCGCAGCAATGTAAAGGAGCATGGGCTCTTTCTCAGTCGGCGCTGCCAGGACAGGCGGTGTGGTCAGCATCTTCTTCAACTCGTGGAAAGCTTGGTCTGCTTGGTCGTTCCACTCGAAGTGGGTGGACTTCTTCATGAGTCGGTACAGGGGGAAGGCCTTCTCCCCTAGCCGGCTGATAAAGCGGTTTAGGGAGGCCAGGCACCCGGTAAACTTCTGAACGTCTCGCAGCTTGGTAGGAATCTCCATTCTCTCTATGGCCTTGATCTTCACTGGGTTGCACTCAATGCGGCGTTCGGAGACCAAAAAGCCTAGAAGCTGGCCGGCTGGTACTCCGAACATGCATGTCTCAGGGTTGAGCTTGATCTGAAATCGGCGCAAGTTGGTAAATGTTTCTCTGAGGTCTTCCAGCAGGGTTCCGCGCTTCTCCGTCTTCACCACAATATCGTCTACATAGATGTGGGCATTTCCACCGAGTTGCTTGAGGAGGCATTTCTGCATGCAACGCTGAAAAGTGGCACCGGCATTTCTCAAGCCGAATGTCATAGTCAGGTAGCAGAAAGCTTCGAATGGTGTGATGAAGGCGGTCTTCAGGCGGTTGGCTGGGTCCAACTTGATCTAGTGGTAGCCTGAGTAAGCATCCAAGAAACTCAACAGCTCGCATCCGGCTGTGGAGTGTATCACTTGATCGATCCGTGGTAGGGCAAACGGATCTTTGGTGCAGGCTTTGTTGAGGCTGGTGTAATCTATACACATACGCCATTTATTGTTCTTCTTCAACACCAAGACCGGGTTGGCAAGCCACTCTGGAAAAAACACCTCCATAATGAAGCCGACTGCCAGGAGCCGGGCTATCTCTTCTCCTACGATCCTTCTCTTCTCCTCCGACAGTCGGCGGAGAGGCTGCTTGACTGGTTTTGCATCCGCTCGGACGTGTAGCTTGTGCTCGGCGAAATCCTTCGGAACACCCGGCATGTCCTTTGGGGACCACGCAAAGATGTCCCGATTCTCATGGAGGAAGTCAACGAGCTCGCCTTCCTATTTGCTGTCCAGGTTTGCACCAATAACAGCAAACCTCTCCGGGTTCTCCGGGGCCAGAGGTATCTTCTTCGTCTCCTTGGCCGGTTGGAAGGAGCCCTGAGCATCATATTCCTTGGGGTTGGGGGATAGGGCCGGCTGCTTGCCGGCCATGGCCACGACTCGGTCCAGCACCTTCTTCTCTTCAGCAATCATGAGGGACTCGGCCAGTCGGCTGCTGGCCACAGCGCACTCGGTGGACTTCTTGTAGTCTCCGGCTATGGTGATGATCCCCTTTGAACTCGGCATCTTCATCTTGAGGTAGGCGTAGTGGGGCACATCCATGAACTTGGCCAGGGCAGGTCGGCCAAGCAAGGCGTGGTAAGGGCTCTCTAGATCCACTACTTCAAACCAGATCGCTTCTCGGCGGAAGTGATCCTTGTCTCCGAAGAGAACATCCATCTTGATCTTGCCGATTGGGGAACAGGACAAGCCGGGTACGATGCCATGAAACACAGTCCGGCTTGGCATGAGTTGCTTCGCCTTGATCTTCAACTTCTCCATGGTGTCACGGTACAGTATGTTGATGCTGCTTCCAGCATCAATCAGCACACGGGAGAAATGGGCAGCTTGCCTTTCTATCGCGAGGGTGGCGTCCAACACCAATGCATAAGAGCCGGGAGACGGCATCACCTCTGGATGATCGGCCCGGCTCCAGCTGATAGGCTTCTCAGACCAATGCATGAACTCGGGGTTGCTGGAGGCGACCGTGTTGACTTCTTGTGCTGTCGGCGCCGACTGCGCTTGTTGTCAATTTGGCTTGTGAAGACGACATAGGCGGCGTGCTCGTCTGGGAACTCATCTTGAATGGCTCCGACTGCTGGTCGAACAGCCGGCTGCCGAGGGGCTGGAGGCGGCGGGCCAGGAGGTGGAGGCGGCAGCAGCCCCTCGCCCTTGGAGATCCGCGTGAGCCAATGGCACTTCCGGGTGGTGTGGTTGGATGGCTTCGCGCTTCTGTGGAACTTGCAGGGGGCGTCAAGAGTTTGCTCGTAGGAGAAGGCCGGCTGCCAAGCCGGCCTGCCGCCCTTCTTCTTGGGCGCGGGCCGCTCTTCGGGCTGTTCGTCTTCGACGGTGGCTACTTGCCGACTGGTGGAAGGCGGCATAGGGGCCTTGCGCTTGTGGTCGTTCTGGTAGGGGCGTCGGTTGGAGTCACCAGCCAGCGTCTTGGGAGCCGGAGCGAGCACCTTTCGAGAGGCGTCCACTCGGAGCTCGGTCTTCATTGAGGAGTCGGCCATGGTGTACTTGTCTGCTATGATCAGCAGCTCGTCGAGGGTAGTCGGCTTGTTGCAGAGGAGTCGGTGCTTGAGGAGGGTGCCCTCTCGGCACCCGACGGTGAAGTACTCTATGGATTGAACCTCGTGCACCCCCTCGCAGGAGTTGCGGAGCTCGGCCCAACGTGTGAGGTAGTCGCGAGTCGATTCGCTGGGCCCTTGGACGCATAAGGAGAGCTGCCGGGCTTGGGAGGCCGCTTGTATGTGCTGGTGAAGTTGTGGACGAAGACTTCCGTGAAGTCTAGCCCGCTGTTGACGCTATAGGGCTTGAGGCTATTCAGCCAGGTGCGTGCCGTGCCTTGAAGCATGAGAGGGACGTACTTCATGGCAACGCGCCTGTTGCCGTTTGCTATGCTGACTGCGGTAGAGTAGTCGATTAACCAATCTTCCGGCTTCACGGAGCCGTTGTATTTTGGTGTGTCTCTTGGGAGTGAGAACCCTTTGGGGGAAGGGCTCGTCGCGGATGCGGGGGCAAAAGCAAGGCGGGCCGACATCATCTTCTTCTTCTAGCGCCAGGGGTCGCGCTAGGCGGTCGATCCGGTGGCGAGCATCATTCTCGCCGACTCCATCGCGGTGGCCTAGTCGGCCACCGAGAGTCGGATGCGTGACAGGCGGCGGGGTGGGATATCTCTCCCCAC
>NC_057808.1:253758098-253776919 GCF_018294505.1 Triticum aestivum | reverse complement strand
ATTGCCTTATCGTTCCACCGCTCGGGGGCGGCCTTCTGCGTTGCACTCAATGGTGACCCGAGTCCGGCTGCGGCTAGCAGCCGGCTCCTTGTCTTTTCTTGCGCGGGCGCCGCTTGCAGTCGACGTCCGGGATGTCGCGGCATGTTCTCGGCGTGGGGGAGGACTCTCAGCGCGGGCGCCGGCTTCATGCCATTCTGCGGCTGCGTCAATCAGCTGCTGGATGCGTCTAGTCATGCAGGGGAGCTCATCAGCCCCCAGCCCGTTCAGCTCGTCTACGGCCGCCTGAGCGGCACGCAGGTTCTCCAGTGGCGCGGCGTAGACTGGGCGGTCTGGTCCCAGCATGCTGGCGATGGCCGCGCCGCTCTTCTTGACGAGGCCGGCTCGGCTCGGCTCGCCAGGAGGCGGCGTACCAAAGGCGGCGTGGTCGACTTCACGCTGGTGAGCCTCAGTGAGGCGTCTCATGGATGCTATCTTCTGGCCCTCCGCGATGAGGGCGAGGCGGCGTGCCTCTAGAGTCTCGGCGTCGGCGTCGGCCGGGATGGGGACAGACAAGTCATGCAGTGCCGCTTGTAGGGCGTCGTGGGCGTTCTCGCCCGAGACGGCGCCGTGGCTGATGACCAGCACATCAGTGACAGTGCTGCTGCCACCGTCGGCTCGAGGGAGAGGGTCGTCGATGATCACCACATTGGTGGGGAAGGCGTCAAGTGATGCCGTGTTGGAGTCGACAAGCATCGGGTCGGTGGAGCCGACCGACTCCAAGTCCACAGCAAGCTCGCTGGAGACGTGAAGCTGGTCGAGGAGGCTGACGAGGCGGCTCTTGGGGCAGTCTGTGCCCGCGTCAGACGCAGGCTCGTCGGAGATGCGAGTCTCGCCAAGAAGATCGGTGAGGCAGCTCGCCGCGCAGGCGTTGTCGACGCCTTGCAGCGCGTTAGGGCAAGCGCCATCGGGCGTAGCGGGCTGGCTACGCTCGCGGGGGAGGAAAAGGGTTCTCGTCCAGAACAGGTCTCCAGACGACGGTGCACCTGGCCCCACGGTGGGCGCCAAATGTCAGGTGGTAGGTGCGACATATGCCAATGGGTGCCTTATCATTGTGGGAGCCAGTAAGACATCGCCGGTGCCTGGAAACGGGATAAGGCGACGACATGCACGCCGGCGAATCTTACCCAGGTTCGGGGCTCTCCGTGGAGATAACACCCCTAATCCTGCTGTGCGGGGTCTCCGCATGATCACTAGATCAAGATAAGTAGCTACAAGAGGCTCCTTGAGCTGTTTGGCTAGAGGAAGAAAAAGGGCAAGGCTAGCTCTCCTTTTCTCTCTATGTGGTGTGCTAAAACTATCTTAGAGATCAACCCTTTTGCATGGGTGCACCGGGGGGTTTATATAGGCCTACCCCCAGGGGTACAATGGTAATCTGGCTGGGTGCGGGTCCCAGCCGTCAGTGTCTGTGCTCGCCGGCTTCTCCGCCGGCCGTTGGGGCCCGCCGACTGGTGGGTCCCGCCGGCTGCCGGCCTCTTGGCCGACAGGCCGACCCCACCGCCTGGGGGCCTTGTCGGCGGCTGGTTACTGTTGCCTCGCCCCTGATGACGAGGGCTTTGTCGAGGTAAGCGTGGCTATAGTGCCGCCGCCTGGCGGGCTCCCTCGATAGCCTCACCTTGTCTTGTCTCCTTAATGATGCACATACTTCGAGGGAGGGAGGTAGTCGGCTATTGGGAGCCGGCTACGCCCCAGGCCAACTAGGGGAGGCCGGGCCGCCTTCGAGCGTCTCTCTGGCTGAAGGGGCCCGCCGCCCGCGGGCCGTACTGGCGCCTGTCGTGGGTGACGTCGCGGTCAACATGGTTACAGTGCCGCGCGGGACGGGGGATGGCTGACCCGTGCGGCGCACTGTGGCCATGCATGCTCCGGGATTCGGGGTGGCAGGCTGTACTGCGGCCACGCCCCGTCTTATCACCGTTATGTGGGTGCAGCCCTGGTGGGTGCAGTCTTGGCCGGCTTCTGGGAGTCGGCCTTCTTCATGGCCGGCTTCTGGGAGTCGGTCCTCTTGGGGCCGGCTTCCTGGAGTCGGCCATCTCGTAGCTCTCTTCGGGAAGGTTTTTTGAGTTCGGGTCGCCTTCTGGTAGTCGGCCTTGGTAATAGCCGGCCAGAGGAAGGCGGCCCCGTGCTCTGGATGCTTGAAGGCTCGATTGGCCTGGTAATTTCTTGAAGAGCCAGGGGGAGTCGGTTAGGCTACCCGTGGCCATTTACTCCGACAGTCACCTAGGCAGCACAAATTTGCAATGAATAGAGCACTAGAACAAAAACTAATTGGACCAATGGAGGAGTCACATACCAAGGAACAATCTCCCCAAGCAGTTTTGTGAGAGGTGCTTTGAGCAAGGAGATCGAAAATCGCAGCAAAATGAGCTAGAACTCGTGATTGAGCTGGATGGTGATTTTTTTGGGAGGAAGAAGAAGTGTGTTGGTGCAGGAATAAGTGGTGGGGAGCCACCGTGGGCCCACGAGGCAGGGGGCGCGCCCAGGGGGTAGGGCGCGCCCCTGACCCTCGTGGCCAGGTGCCAGCTCCCCCTAATGTGTTCTCAGTGCCAGATATTCTCAAATATTCCAGAAAAAATCATATTTCAATTTCGGGGCATTTGGAGAACTTTTATTTTTGGGGTATTTTTATATTGCACGGGTAATTCAGAAAACAGACAGAAAAATACTATTTTTACTTTATTTCAACTAAATAACAAAAAGTAGAAAGAGGGTGCAGAAGGTTGTGCCTTCTAGTTTCATCCATCTCATGCTCATCAAAAGGAATCCACTAATAAGGTTGATCAAGTCTTGTTAACGAATTCATTCCGAATAACATGGAACCGGAGAAATTTCGAATAACACTATGTTACCTCAACGGGGATATGCACATCCCCAATAATAAGAATATCATATTTCTTCTTGACAGTGGGAAGAGGAAATTCAAAACCTCCAAAAATAATCGATGGAATTTTTCCAATAGAATTGATACTATGAACTTGAGGTTGTTTCCTCGGAAAGTGTACCGTATGCTCATTGCCATTAACATGAAAAGTGACATTGCCTTTGTTGCAATCAATAACAGCCCCTGCAGTATTAAAAAAGGGTCTTCCAAGAATAATAGACATACTACCGTCCTCGGGAATATCAAGAATAACAAAGTCCGTTAAAAGAGTAACGTTTGCAACCACAACAGGCACATCCTCACAAATACCGACATGTATAGCAGTTGATTTATCAGCCATTTGCAAAGATATTTCAGTAGGTGTCAGCTTATTCAAATCAAGTCTACGATATAAAGAGAGAGGCATAACACTAACATCGGCTCCAAGATCACATAAAGCAGTTCTAACATAATTTCTTTTATCGGAGCATGGTACAGTGGGTACTCCTGGATCTCCAAGTTTCTTTGGTATTCCACCCTTAAAAGTATAATTAGCAAGCATGGTGGAAATTTCAGCTTCCGGTATCTTTCTTTTATTAGTAACAATATCTTTCATGTACTTAGCATAAGGATTCATTTTGAGCATATCAGTCAAACGCATACGCAAGAGGATAGGTCTAATCATTTTAGCGAAGCGCTCAAAATCCTCATCATCCTTTTTCTTGGATGGTTTGGGAGGAAAAGGCATGGGTTTCGGAACCCATGGTTCTCTTTCTTTATCGTGTTTCCTAGCAACAAAGTCTCTCTTATCATAACGTTGATTCTTTGATTGTGGGTTATCAAGATCAACAGCAGGTTCAATTTCTACATCATTATCATTACTAGGTTGAGCATCATCATGAACATCATCATTAATATTATCGCTAGGTTCATGTTCATTACCAGATTGTGTTTCAGCATCAGAAATAGAAATATCATTTGGATTCTCAGGTGGCTCAGCAATAGGTTCACTAGAAGCATGCAAAGTCCTATCATTTTTCTTTTTCTTCCTTTTAGAGGGACTAGGTGCATCTATATTATTTCTCTGAGAATCTTGTTCAATTCTCTTAGGGTGGCCTTCAAGATACAAAGGTTCCTGAGTCATTTTACCAGTTCTAGTAGCCACTCTAACAACATAGTCATTATTCTTACTATTTAATTCATTGAGCAAATCATTTTGAGCTTTAAGTACTTGTTCTACTTGAGTGGTAACCATAGAAGCATGTTTACTAATGAGTTTAAGTTCACCTTTAACATTAGACATATAATCACCCAAGTGTTCGATCATATAAGCATTTTGTTTTAGCTGTCTACCAAAATAAGCATTGAAATCTTCTTGCTTAACCATAAAGTTATCAAATTCATCCAAGCATTGGCTAGCAATTTTAGTAGGAGGGATTTTAGCTTTATCATATCTATAGAGAGAATTTACCTTTACTACCTTTGTCGGGTTATCAAGACCATGAGATTCTTCAATAGGTAGTGGATTAGGATCATATGTTTCTTCAACAGGCAGTAGATTAAGTCCATGTATTTCTTCAATAGGAGGTAAATTCTTAACATCTTCAGCTTTAATACCTTTTTCTTTCATAGATTTCTTTGCCTCTTGCATATCTTCGGGACTGAGAAATAGAACACCTCTTTTCTTTGGAGTTGGTTTAGGAATAGGCTCGGGAATTGGCTCAGGAGTTGGCTCAGGAAGTGTCCAATAATTTTCATTTGTCAACATATTATTCAATAGAATTTCAGCTTCATTCGGTGTTCTTTCCCTGAAAACAGAACCAGCACAACTATCCAGGTAATCTCTGGAAGCATCGGTTAGTCCATTATAAAAGATATCAAGTATTTCATTTTTCTTAAGAGGATGATCAGGCAAAGCATTAAGTAATTCGAGAAGCCTCCCCCAAGCTTGTGGGAGACTCTCTTCTTCAGTTTGCACAAAATTATATATTTCCCTTAAAGCAGCTTGTTTCTTATGAGCAGGCAAATATTTAGCAGAGAAGTAATAAATCATATCCTGGGAACTACGCACACAACCAGGATCAAGAGAATTAAACCATATCTTAGCATCACCCTTTAATGAGAACGGAAATATTTTAAGGATGTAAAGGTAGCGAGATTTCTCATCATTAGTGAACAGGGTGGCTATATCATTTAATTTAGTAAGATGTGCCACCACAGTTTCAGATGCATAGCCATAAAAAGGATCAAATTCAACCAAAGTAATTATATCAGGATCAACAGAGAATTCATAATCCTTATCAGTAACACAGATAGGTGAAGTAGCAAAAGCAAGGTCAGGTTTCATTCTAGCATTAAGAGATTGCTGCTTCCATTTAGCTAATAATTTCTTCACATCATATCTATCTTTGCAAGCAAAAATAGCTTTAGCAATTTCTTCATCCATAACATAGCCCTCAGGAACAACAGGCAATTCATATTTATTAGGGGGAGACCCTTCATCATCACTTTCATCAATATTATCAGTTTCAATAATTTCATTCTCTCTAACCCTAGCAAGTTGTCCATCAAGCAATACACCAAGTGGCACAGTAGTATCAAGCATAGAAGTAGTTTCATCATAAGTATCATGCATAGCAGAAGTGGCATCATCAATAACATGCAACATATCAGAATGAATAGCAGAAGCAGGTTTAGGTGTCGCAAGCTTACTCAAACCAGAAGGTGAATCAAGTGCATATCTAGATAGCAGTTCATTACCTCCCCTCATAGTTGAGGGATAAATTGTTGTTTTCTCGTCTTTCAAGTTCTTCATAGTGACCAGCAGATATAAATCCCAAGTGACTCAAAGAATAGAGCTATGCTCCCCAGCAACGGCGCCAGAAAATAGTCTTGATAACCCACAAGTATAGGGGATCGCAACAGTTTTCGAGGGTAGAGTATTCAACCCAAATTTATTGATTCGACACAAGGGGAGCCAAAGAATATTCTCATGTATTAGCAGTTGAGTTGTCAATTCAACCACACCTAGATAACTTAGTATCTGCAGCAAAGTATTTAGTAGCAAAGTAGTATGATAGTAGTGGTAACGGTAACAAA
Organism: Triticum aestivum; assembly: GCF_018294505.1. Lineage (NCBI taxonomy): Eukaryota > Viridiplantae > Streptophyta > Magnoliopsida > Poales > Poaceae > Triticum > Triticum aestivum. Next base: position 253,770,927 of record NC_057808.1, on the reverse strand, counting down.
AGTAACGGTAGCAAAAGTAATATTTTTGGTGTTTTGTAGTGATTGTAATAGTAGCAATAGAAAAGTAAATAAGCAAAGAACAATATGTGAAAAGCTCGTAGGCATTGGATCGGTGATGGAGAATTATGCTGGATGCGGTTCATCATGTAACAGTCATAACATAGGGTGACACAGAACTAGCTCCAATTCATCAATGTAATGTAGGCATGTATTCCGAATATAGTCATATGTGCTTATGGAAAAGAACTTGCATGACATCTTTTGTCCTACCGTCCTGTGGCAACAGGGTCCTAGTGGAAACTAAGGGATATTAAGGCCTCCTTTTAATAGAGTACCGGACCAAAGCATTAACACATAGTGAATACATGAACTCCTCAAACTACGGTCATCACCGGGAGTGGTCCCGATTATTGTCACTTCGGGGTTGCCGGATCATAACACATAGTAGGTGACTATAGACTTGCAAGATAGGATCAAGAACTCACATATATTCATGAAAACATAATAGGTTCAGATCTGAAATCATGGCACTCGGGCCCTAGTGACAAGCATTAAGCATAGCAAAGTCATAGCAACATCAATCTCAGAACATAGTGGATACTAGGGATCAAACCCTAACAAAACTAACTCGATTACATGATAGATCTCATCCAACCCATCACCGTCCAGCAAGCCTACGATGGAATTACTCACGCACGGTGGTGAGCATCATGAAATTGGTGATGGAGGATGGTTGATGATGACGACGACGACGAATCCCCCTCTCCGGAGCCCCGAACGGACTCCAGATCAGCCCTCCCGAGAGGTTTTAGGATTTGGCAGCGGCTCCGTATCATAAAACGCGATGAATCCTTCTCTCTGATTTTTTTCTCCCCGAAAGTGAATATATGGAGTTGGAGTTGAGGTCGGTGGAGCGTCAGGGGGCCCACGAGGCAGGGGGCGCGCCCCCACCCTCATGGACAGGGTGTGGGCCCCCTGACGTGGATTCTTCTTGTATTTTTAATATTTTCCAAAAATATGTTCCGTGGCGTTTCAGGTCATTCCGAGAACTTCTGTTTCTGCACATAAATAACACCATGGAAAGTCTGCTGAACAGAGCGTCAGTCCGGGTTAGTTCCATTCAAATCATGCATGTTAGAGTCCAAAACAAGGGCAAAAGTGTTTGGAAAGGTAGATACGACGGAGACGTATCAATGGTCAGGGAGGAGTAGCGTGATGGGAAAAAGGAAGGAGAAGGCGCAGAGGAACGACGACGTGACCTCAGCATCTCGCCGGCCCGGCATGAACGAGAAGCTGGAGACGAGGTGGAGCGGCGCGGGTCTCCGGCGAGGTCGTTCGAAGGCGGTGGCTTCAGGGCAGGTGAGCTCGAGCTCCTTATGCTGGGCCTCGGCGCAAGGGGACGGGAGGCTGGAGCTGGCGCAGCTTGGTGGATCGAGGCAGAGGCAGAGGCTGGTGGATTGGATCGGGGGAATGAGGAGATCCCGAGGAAGAAAGGGAGGTGGGTGGCGGCGGCTCAGGAATAGGTGGATGAATGGGACATGATCCCTAGTTTCTAGGGTTAGAGTAGACTGATTATATATTAAGTGGGTTAGGTTAGGGGCTATTCTAGCCCCTCCGATTGTAATCGGACGGCCGAAAAAAATAGGTAGGAGTCCAAATAAGAAAACAGAGATGTCTTAAGAATGTATGGGGATGATGTGGACCCGTTGGTCATGACCGTGCGGGTTGGGTTCGGGAGAGGTTTTGGATGCGCGCAAGGGGTTTGAGCACTGAGCAAAGAGATTAAGCGGCCAGACAAGAGGGACTCGAAAAACCTGGTTGGTCTCGGAACAGACAACGGAGAGACGCGGCAACTACGAACGAGCTGAGAGTTTTAAGAGAACATGCGGATGCAATGCGTATGATGTCATAATGAATGCAACAAACAAAAATAAAACACACGGCGAGAACAAGATAGCTGGAAGACTTCTGGAGTGTCGATCTTGGGGCGTTACACATACGTTGTTCCCTTTGTCATCGGTATGTTACTTGCCCGAGATTCGATCGTCGGTATCATCATACCTAGTTCAATCTCGTTACCGGCAAGTCTCTTTACTCGTTCCGTAATGCATCATCCGGCAACTAACTCATTAGTCACATTGCTTGCAAGGCTTATAGTGATGTGCATTACCGAGAGGGCCCAGAGATACCTCTCCGATACACGTAGTGACAAATCCTATTCACGATCTATGCCAACCCAACAAACACCTTCGGAGACACCTGTAGAGCATCTTTATAATCACCCAGTTACGTTGTGACGTTTGATAGCACACAAGGTGTTCCTACGGTATTCGGGAGTTGCATAATCTCATAGTCAGATGAACATGTATAAGTCATGAAGAAAGCAATAGCAATAAAACTCAACGATCATAATGCTAAGCTAACGGATGGGTCTTGTCCATCACATCATTCTCTAATGATGTGACCCCGTTCATCAAATGACAACACATGTCTATGGTCAGGAAACATAACCATCTTTGATTAAAGAGCTAGTCAAGTAGAGGCATACTAGGGACACTCTGTTTTGTCTATGTATTCACACATGTACTAAGTTTCCGGTTAATACAATTATAGCATGAATAATAAACATTTATCATGATATAAGGAAATATAAATAATAACTTTATTATTGCCTCTATGGCATATTTCCTTGAGTCTCCCACTTGCACTAGAGTCAATAATCCTGTTCACATCGCCATGTGGTTTAACACCAATAGTTCACATCATCATGTGATTAGTTCACATTGTCATGTGAGTAATACCCAAAAGGTTTTACTAGAGTCAATAATCTAGTTCACATCTCTTATGTGATTAACACCCAAAGAGTACTAAGGTGTGATCATGTTTTGCTTGTGAGAGAAGCTTAGTCAATGGGTCTGTCACATTCAGAGCCGCATGTATTTTGCAAATATTCTATGTCTACAATACTCTGCACGGAGCTACTCTAGCTAATTGCTCCCACTTTCAATATGCATCTAGATTGAGACTTAGAGTCATCCAGATCGGTGTCAAAGCTTGCATCGACGTAACTCTTTACAACGAACTCTTTGTCACCTCCATAACCAAGTAACATTTCCTGATTCCACTAAGGATAATTTTGACCGCTGTCCAGTGAACCACTCCTGGATCACTATTGTACCCCTCTTGCCAAAATCATGGTGATGTACAAAATAGATCTGGTACACAGCATAGCATACTTAGAACCTATGACCGAGGCATAGGGAATGACTTTTCATTCTCTTTCTATTTTTTGCCATGGTCGGGTTTTGAGTCTTTACTCAACTTCACACCTTGCAAACACAGGTAAGAACTCCTTCTTTGACTGTTCCATTTTGAACTACTTCAAAAACTTGTCAAGGTATGTACTCATTGGAAAAATTTATCAAGCGTCTTGATCTATCTCTATAGATCTTGATGCTCAACATGTAAGCAACTTCACCGAGGTCTTTCTTTGAAAACTCCTTTCAAACACTCCTTTATGCTTTCCAGAAAATTCTACATCATTTCCGATCAACAATATGCCATTCACATATACTTATCAGAAATGATGTAGTGCTCCCACTCACTTTCATGTAAATACAGGCTTTACCGCAAGTCTGTAGAAAACCATATGCTTTGATCAATTTATCAAAGCATATATTCCAACTCCGAGAAGCTTGCACCAGTCCATAGATGGGTCACTGGAGCTTGCACACTTTATTAGCACCTTTAGGATTAACAAAACCTTCTTGTTGCATCATATACAAAACTTCTTGAAGAAATCCATTAAGGAATGTAGTTTCGACATCCATTTGCCAGATTTCATAAAATGTGGCAATTGCTAACCTGATTCGGACAGACTTAAGCATCGACGAGTGAGAAAATCTTATTGTAGTCAACACCTTGAAATTGTCGAAAACCTTTTGCGACAATTCGAGCTTTGTAGATAGTAACACTACTATTAGCATCCGTCTTCCTCTTGAAGATCCATTTATTCTCAATGGCTCGCCGATCATCGGGCAAGTCAATCAAAGTCCACACTTTGTTCTCATACATGGATCCCATCTCAGATTTCATGGCCTCAAGCCATTTTGCAGAATTTGGGCTCATCATCGCTTCCTCATAGTTCGTAGGTTCGTCATGGTCAAGTAACATGACCTCCAGAACAGGATTACCATACCACTCTGGTGCGGATCTTACTCTGGTTGATTTACGAGGTTTGGTAGTAACTTGATCAGAAGTTTCATGATCATCATCATTAGCTTCCTCACTAATTGGTGTAGGAATCACTTGAACTAATTTCTGTGATGAACTACTTTCCAATAAGGGAGCAGGTACAATTACCTTATCAAGTTCTACTTTCCTCCCACTCACTTCTTTCGAGAGAAACTCCTTCTCTAGAAAGGTTCCATTCTTAGCAACGAATATCTTGCCTTCGGATCTGTGATAGAAGGTGTACCCATCAGTCTCCTTTGGTTATCCTATGAAGACACATTTCTCCGGTTTGGGTTCGAGCTTATCAGGTTGAAGCTTTTTCACATAAGCATCGCAGCCCCAAACTTTAAGAAATGACAACTTGGGTTTCTTGCCAAACCACAGTTCATATGGTGTCGTCTCAACGGATTTAGATGGTGCCCTATTTAACGTGAATGCAGCGGTCTCTAATGCATAACCCCAAAACGATAGTGACAAATCGGTAAGGGACATCATAGATCGCACCATATATAATAAAGTTTGATTATGACGTTCGGACACACCATTACGCTGTGGTGTTCCAGGTGGCGTGAGTTGTGAAACTATTCCACATCATTTCAATTGAAGACCAAACTCGTAACTCAAATATTCGTCTCTGCGATCAGATCGTAGAAACTTTATTTTCTTGTTACGATGATTTTCTACTTCACACTGAATTTTTTGAACTTTTCAAATGTTTCAGACTTATGTTTCATCAAGTAGATATACCCATATCTGCTCAAATCATCTGTGAAGGTCAGAAAATAACGATACCCGCCACGAGCTTTAACACTCATCGAACCAAATACATCAGTATGTATTATTTCCAATAAGTCATTGGCTCGTTCCATTGTTCCGGAGAACCGAGTCTTAGTCATCTTTCCCATGAAGCATGGTTCGCAAGCATCAAGTGATTCATAATCAAGTGATTCCAAAAGCCCATCAGCATGGAGTTTCTTCATGCGCTTTACACCAATATGACCTAAACGACAGTGCCACAAATAAGTTGCACTATCATTATCAACTTTACATCTTTTGGCATCAATATTATGTGTATCACTGTGATCGAGATTCAGTAAACCATTTACATTGGATGTAAGACCATAGAAGGTTTTATTCATGTAAACATAACAACAATTATTCTCTTACTTAAATGAATAATCGTATCGCAAAAAACATGATCCAATCATGTTTATACCCAACGCAAACACCAAATAACATTTATTTTAGGTTCAACACTAATCCCGAAGGTAAAGGGAATGTACGATGGTGATCTTATCAACCTTGGAATCACTTCCAACACACATAGTCACCTTGCCCTCAACTAGTCTTTGTTCATTTTGTAACTCCTGTTTCGAGTTACTAATCATAGCAACAGAACCAGTATCAAATACCCAGGGGCTACTATGAATACTAGTAAAGTACACATCAATAACATGTATATCATATATACTTTTGTTCACTTTGCCATCCTTCTTAACCGCCATGTATTTGGGGCAGTTCCGCTTCCAGTGACCATTCCTTCGCAGTAGAAGCACTCAGTTTCAGGCTTGGGTCTATCTTTGGGCTTCTTCATGGTAGTGGCAACTTGCTTTCCATTCTTCTTGAAGTTCCCTTTCTTTCCCTTGCCCTTTTACTTGAAACTAGTGGTCTTGTCAACCATCAACATTTGATGCTTTTCTTGATTTCTACCTTCATCGATTTCAGCATCACGAAGAGCTCGAGAATCATTTTCGTTATCCCTTGCATATTATAGTTCGTCACGAAGTTCTAGTAACTTGGTGATAGTGACTAGAGAACTCTGTCAATCACTATTTTATCTGGAAGATTAACTCCCACTTGATTCAAGCGATTGTAGTACTCAGACAATCTAAGCACATGCTAACTGGTTCAGCTATTCTCCTCCATCTTGTTGGCAAAGTACTTGTCAGAGGTCTCATACCTCTCAACTCGGGCATGAGTCTGAAATACCAATTTCAGCTCTTGGAACATCTTATATGCTCCGTGGTGTTCAAAACATTTTTGAAGTCCCAGTTCTAAGCCGTAAAGCATGGTGCACTAAACTATCAAGTAGTTATCATACCGAGCTTGCCAAACATTCATAACGTCTGCATTTTCTCCTGCAATAGGTCCGTCACCTAGCGGTGCATCAAGGACATAATTCTTCTGTGCAGCAATGAGGATAATCCTCAGATCACGGACCTAGTCCGCATCATTACTACTATCATCTTTCAACATAGTTTTTCTCTAGGAACATATCAAAAATAAACGGGGTGCTACATCGCGAGCTATTGATCTACAACATAGTTATGCAAAGACTATCAGGACTAAGTTCATGATAAATTAAAGTTCAATTAATCATATTACTAAAGAACTCCCACTTAGATAAACATCCCTCTAATCATCTAAGTGACCATGTGATCCAAATCAACTAAACCATGTCCGATCATCACGTGAGATGGAGTAGTTTTCAATGGTGAACATCACTATGTTGATCATATATACTATATGATTCACGCTCGACCTTTCGGTCTCAGTGTTCCGAGGCCATATCTGCATATGCTAGGCTTGTCAAGTTTAACCCGAGTATTCTGCGTGTGCAAAACTGGCTTGCACCCGTTGTATGTGAACATAGAGCTTATCACACCCGATCATCACGTGGTGTCTCAGCACGACAAACTGTCGGAATGGTGCATACTCAGGGAGAACAGTTATAGCTTGAAATTTAGTGAGAGATCATCTTATAATGCTACCGCCGAACTAAGCAAAATAAGATGCATAAAGGATAAACATCACATGCAATCAATATAAGTGATATGATATGGCCATCATCATCTTGTGCCTTTGATCTCCATCTCCAAAGCACCGTCATGATCACCATCGTCACCGGCTTGACACCTTGATCTCCATCGAAGCATCGTTGTCATCTCGCCAACTATTGCGATCACGACTATCACTACCTCTTAGTGATAAAGTAAAGCAATTACATGCGATTGCATTTCATACAATAAAGCGACAACCATAAGGCTCCTGCCAGTTGCCGATAATTGTTACAAAACATGATCATCTCATACAACAATTTATATATCACCACGTCTTGACCATATCACATCACAACATACCCTACAAAAACAAGTTAGACGTCCTCTACTTGTTGTTGCAAATTTTACGTGGCTGCTACGGGTTTAGCAAGAACCGTTCTTACCTACGCATCAAAAACCAGAACGGTTTTTCATCAAGTGTGTTGTTTTAACCTTCAACAAGGACCGGGCGTAGTCACACTCGGTTCAACTAAAGCTGGAGAAACAGACACCCACTAGCCACCTGTGTGCGAAGCACGGCGGTAGAACCAGTCTCATGAACGCGGTCATGTAATGTCGGTCTGGGCCGCTTCATACAACAATAACGCCGAATCAAAGTATGACATGCTGGTAAGCAGTATGACTATTATTGCCCACAACTCTTTGTGTTCTACTCGTGCATATAACATCTACGCATAGACCTGGCTCGGATGCCACTATTGGGGAACACAGTATTTCAAAAAATTTCCTACGATCACGCAAGATCTATCTAGGAGATGCATAACAACGAGCGGGGAGAGTGTATCCACGTACCCTCGTAGACCGAAAGCGGAAGCGTTAAGTAACGCGGTTGATGTAGTCGAACGCCTTCGTGATCCAACCGATCCAAGTACCGAACGCACGCACCTCCGCGATCTGCACACGTTCAGCTCGGTGACGTCCCTCGAACTCTTGATCTAGTTGAGGCCGAGGGAGAGTTCCGTCAGCACGACGGCGTGGTGACGGTGATGATGAAGTTACCGGCGCAGGGCTTCACGTAAGCACTACGACGATATGACCGAGGTGTGTAACTGTGGAGGGGGCACCGCACATAGCTAAAAGATCAACTTGTGTGTCTATGGGGTGCCCCTGGCCACGTATATAAAGGAGGGGAGGGAAGAGGTGGCCGGCCCTAGGGGCGCGCCAGGTGTGGGGAATCTTACTAGGACTCCCCAGTCCAAGTAGGATTCCCCTCCTCTTTCCTATTCCTAGTAGGAGAAGGAAGGGAAGGGAGAAGGGGGGATAAGGAAAGAGGGGGGTGCCGCCACCTCCTAGTCCAATTCGGACCAGCCCATGGGGGGGGTGGCCACCCCTTGAGGCCCTCCTCTCCTTTCCACCAAAGCCCATTAAGGCCCATTACTTCCCCGGCGAATTCCCGTAACTCTCTGGTACTCCGAAAAATACCCGAATCACTCGGAACCTTTCCGATGTCCGAATATAGCCTTCCAATATATCAATCTTTATGTCTCGACCATTTTGAGACTCGTTGTCATGTCCGTGATCTCATCTGGGAGTCTGAATAACCTTCGGTACATCAAATCACATAACTCATAATACAAATCGTCATCGAACGTTAAGCGTGCGGACCCTGCGGGTTCAAGAACTATGTAGACATGACCGAGACACATCTCCGGTCAATAACCAATAGCGGAACCTGGATGCTCATATTGGCTCCTACATATTCTACGGAGATCTTTATCGGTCAAACCGCATAACAACATACGTTGTTCCCTTTGTCATCGGTATGTTACTTGCCCGAGATTCGATCGTCGGTATCATCATACCTAGTTCAATCTCATTACTGGCAAGTCTCGCTACTCATTCCGTAATGCATCATCCCGCAACTAACTCATTAGTCACATTGCTTGCAAGGCTTATAGTGATGTGCATTACCGAGAGGGCCCAGAGATGCCTCTCCGATACACGGAGTGACAAATCCTATTCTCGATCTATGCCAACCCAACAAACACCTTCGGAGACACCTGTAGAGCATCTTTATAATCACCCAGTTATGTTGTGACGTTTGATAGCACACAAGGTGTTCCTCTGGTATTCGGGTGTTGCATAATCTCATAGTCAGAGGAACATGTATAAGTCATGAAGAAAGCAATAGCAATAAAACTCAACGATCATAATGCTAAGATAACGGATGGGTCTTGTCCATCACATCATTCTCTAATGATGTGATCCCGTTCATCAAATGACAACACATGTCTATGGTCAGGAAACATAACCATCTTTGATTAACGAGCTAGTCAAGTAGAGGCATACTAGGGACACTCTGTTTTGTCTATATATTCACACATGTACTAAGTTTCCGGTTAATACAATTCTAGCATGAATAATGAACATTTATCATGATATAAGGAAATATAAATAACAGCTTATTATTGCCTCTAGGGCGTATTTCCTTCATAAGCTGCAGTACTTAGCATTTACCTGATATAAGGTAGTATCTCAGGACTGTTATTCAACACATACCAAACCATTTTGTCCAAATCTTTAGGTTTGTCCTCTTGTCGACTCTTCCCTGTAACTCGAACAGAATAATCGAAAACATTCAGCCCGGGATTGTCTTCACCCACCTCTTTGCTAAGTTGATCAGCTGTTTCAATGTATTTTGAGCAGAATGTCAACGCTTCTGTAGCAATGTAGGCCTCTGCAATGGAACCCTCGGGTCTAGCTCTGTTCCTAACATAGCCCTTGAAAGTGCCTAGCCGCCTTTCAATAGGGTACATCCAGCCATACTGTACTGGACCTCTAAGTAGTGCCTCATCAGGTAGATGAACAGCCAAATGCACCATCACATCAAAGAAGGCTGGAGGATATATCTCTCAAGGTCGCATAGGATAGTTGGTATATTGTCTCTAAGATGCTCCAAAGCATCTACCCTGATATCTCTACTACAGAGTTCCCTGAAGAATTGTCCCAACTCTGCAACTGCTCTGTATAAGTCAGGGCGGCCCAATCCTCTAAGGATAATAGGTAAAACCCTTTGAAGTAGGACGTGGCAGTCATGAGTTTTCAACCCTTGTACCTTGTTTCCATCTGCACTGACTCTCCTTTCAGGGTTGGAAGAAAATCCATGTGGGAATCTCACACGTGACAGGACCTCGCAAAATTCTTTTCTTTTTACCTTGTCCAAGATGTACACAGCCGGTGCCATATCCCAGGGTTTACCTTCATCTTCCACCTGCAAATACTTTCTGATACCCAGGTGTGTCAAATCAATCCTAGATTTTAAGGTATCTTTCGTATTGCCTTCAATATTAGGAAGTGTACCGATAATGCTATCACATATATTTTTCTTGATGTGCATCACATCAAGATTATGCCGCAGATCCAAATATTTCCAATACTCCAAGTCCCACAAAGTGGACCTGCGAGTAAACAATAATCTCTCTTCTGCCCTGCCACGCTTCCTTTTCCCGCTACCATTACCAGGTTGGTTTCCTGGTGTAATATGCCTGACCTTCTCTAATTCCACTTGCAACTCATCGGCGGTGAGCCTCTTTGGCGCATCACGGTTTTCATGCTTTGCATTGAACACATGTCTTCGGTATTTTTTAGGACGCGGCTTGTCCTTGGCAAGGAAATGGCGGTGTCCAATATAACAGATCTTGCTAAGTATTGTGTATGACAGTGGATTCCTGTCACAGCGAACACATGCATTGTAACCATGTGTCGTTCGTCCTAACATAGTGCCCAAAGCCGGATAATCATGGATGCACCAAATTATAACAGCACACAGAAAGAAATCAGCTGGTGGGCTGATATATAGGTCTCGAGTGAGAAAACCCCTCCATAGCTGTTGAAGTTCCTCCACAAGAGGCTCCATGAATAAATCAAAATCCTTTCCAGGACTTTTTGGACCTGGGATGAGCAAGGCCATCATGTAGTTTGATTCTTTGGTGCAGACATTTGGAGGCATGTTGTAAGGGATAACAAGCACTGGCCACATGCTATATGTGGCGCTCTGGTGGCCAAATGGGTTAAATCCATCTGAAGCTAAGCCAAGTCTAATGTTTCTCGGGTCAGCAACAAACTTTTTGTGTTTCTGATTGATGCTTTTCCACTCACTAGCATGAGATGGATGGCTCATTACATTCTGATCTCTATACTCCTGGTTCCTAGAATGCCACAGTACATCCTCTCTTGTTTCGGCATCATGAAACAACCTCTGCAATCTTGGTGTAATTGGAAAATGTCTCAGAACATTATGAGGAATCCTCTTCACAGCATCGCCATCTTTCCATCTTGATGATTTGCATTTCGGGCATTCACTTAAGTTGGCATAATCCTTCCGGAACAGAACACAATTATTCTTACAAACATGGATCATATCATATCCAATTCCAACAGCACGAAGGAAATTCTTCATTTTACTGTAGGTGTGTGGCAGCTCAGACGCATCTGGGAAAGCTTTGCGGAAAGCGGCCAACATCGCATTGAATGATTTGTTGGTCATCCGCTCAGATGTCTTCACCTGAAGAAAGGTGACCATAGCTAAGAATACTGACATCTTATTTCCTAGGGTGACAGCCACGTTGCATTGTTCCAACATGCGGGCCCACTGTTTTTCTTCTGCAGGTGAAAGTTCACGAAATGCACGAGCATTTCGTAGCATTGTTTCAATGTTGGTCAAACTCACTAGCTCCGCCACCACCACCTCCTCCTCCTCTTCCACCTGAGCATCAGGCAGATCAAGATGGTGATCGCTGCTTCCACGTAGTCAGTAACATTTACGTTCACAGCTTGACCATGATGAACCCACCTAGTATATGTGACCGACATCCCATACAAGTGTAGATGATTTTGCACAGTTGACTGGGGTCTTGTAACTGAATTCATACAACTGCTACACGGGCAGAGCACATCTGATTTCGGACCACCGTACTCAGCTCTGATAAAGTTCATGAAGTTTTCAACCCCCTCGACATATGCAGCGGAGAATCTTCGAGCAGAAGTTATCCAACTCATGTCCATCTGTTAGACATACAAATTAGTTCTTCTACTAGATATTACAGGAAAAACATATATGCTTTTTTATAAAGTCCAGGAAAAATGCCTAGGTCGATGTCTAAAGCTATGGCAAGATATTTGGACGAGCAGATCTAAGTAACGAAATATATTTAAAGCTAATTCAACAAACAGATTTGAGTGCTAAATTATGGCAGGCTATTTCAGTAGTCAATGAGGCCAAGCACACAGCCATCAAACTATCGAAGGCCATCGCAGCAACAAAGATCGAGTATAAAATGGTGTAGAGCTATTTCACCTAACAGATTGGCTACTAGACCATGGCAATCTACGTCACAATAAATATATGGCAGGATATTTTAGCAACTAATCGGGCTTGGCAAGCCATCTCAGCTAAGCAGATTGAGTGCAAAACAGGGCAAGGAAGCTTCTTAAGGAGAGCATATTGACTGTAAACTACTTCGGCAAATAGTGAGATTAAAAACATCTATCAACTAACATTCAGCGCTACACCGACATGCATGGGGCCTCAGTCTAGAATGCGCCTACCATGGGAGAAGCTGACTGCCGTGCGTCTCCATAGGAACATCGCCAATGGTGGCGGCGCTGACCGCCGTGCGCCTCCACAAGAACGTCTCCAGCGGTGGCGGCGCGGCTCGAGGACGACAGTCTACGAGAGCATACTATGGGAGCGAGAGGATCGCCGTGCGTCCCCTCGACGAACCGCGGCGCCGACGTATCGGTGCAGCGTGGAGGGC
>NC_057808.1:253745429-253757762 GCF_018294505.1 Triticum aestivum | reverse complement strand
ATTTGGGATTTGGGGGGAATTTGGGGGGGGGGATTTTCGTGCGGTGGGCGAGGGGAGTTTGGTGCATGGTCGGTTTCTCCAAGTGCAGTCCCACGTGTCAGTGAAGAGGCAAGCCGAAGCGCGTTCCGTTTGCATGAGCCGTGTGCAGGACCGAACGTGTGTGGGGTGCAATGCGGCCGCGACAGGGGTGCTGTGAGTGTACCGCCTTTTTTCCTCTTAAACTAGGTGCTTCGCCCCCTCAAAAAAAAACTTGGTGCTTCGCGTGATCCATCGATACTACTACTAGTAATCCGGTAATCCCGACTAAAACGGCGCGGCCGGGTCTTTTCCCGCGCGATATGCTGGGAGGTTGGCTTAGTTGGGTTTTTTGGACGAGTAATGCTACACCTACGTAATCCCAGTTACGTAATTAACGTAATGTGAAATGTGTAAGCTGTTGATTGTAGATTGGGGGGAGGGAGGGCCCACCACCATGAAAATCAGGGAGGAGAGAGAGAGGCAATTTACGTTAACCCTTTCGTAGGTTCCCGTAGATGTAGAAAGATGTGAAATGCGTGGATTGTAGTGGACATACTATTGGAGTGCCTAAGAAAAATTGTGTATGTAGACCCTATGTGTTGATTTACTTCGCATGTTAGCTTTGTCTCGGTTCAATAAAAAGCAGAGTTGGTGATGATGGTGTGCCTGTCATCCTGCAATATAGGCCGTCCGATCTATATCTAACGGATAGGAAGGAAACTATGACAATTTACCCGCACTCCTCTCCACATTTGCAGATAAGGCCTTCCCTCGTTCATCCTTTTCTCCCACAAGATTTTGATGTTCCATGCAATGCACGGGCATCTTGCTAGTACTCCTACAATATACTATATTATTGTGAAAGTTCATATACACCGGCCGAGATTAATGCAAACACGGCAGATTTTCATTACATTTTGAACTTTTATAGGATAGAAAAATAAAAGAAACCCGACCCTAAACCTATTCAACAGCGGTGACCGACGTCCTCCATCTGCAATCTCCATGTACGGGGGCGGGGTTCAAGACCCGTGAAGTGAAGGTGCGGTCTCCGGCGAGCAAGAGTAGAACACGGGAGACAGACCGGCCAGTTGGCACACCATGCCCTGCCGCCTCCCATGCCCTACTCATCCTCGGAGGAGTCCCGGATCTTGGCGCTGCCGGACGTTGGACGGCGGCAAGTAGGATGCGTGGCTGACGGTGCTCCCGTCGTCGGCCGCCATCCTTGCCACCACTTGTGCGGTCGCGTCCGCGTCCGGCTATGCCGCTATTGCGTCGTGAGCGGCGACTTGAGCGAGGGCGGTGACCTCGAGCTTCATCCCCGAAGACAAAGCTCTCCCGCAAAGCGTTCGCGCTCGCGGTCATGGCAGATGTGGTGCTAGGTTACATGATAATGCGTTATGGTGTGGAGGTTAGCTGGGCATTGCCGCTTTAAGTAGCGCATTTCGTGAGGCCAAAGCGTCCGGGCGTGTCATTAAGTCACCAGAGTTGGTTCCTCTGGCACCGAGCCTCTTAACGACGACATACGGACGGACGACATGAATGCGGGCAGCTGGCGCCAGCTGGGAACGCACCGCGCGATGGCGCGAGGGATGAGGGTTTTTGGTGTGCCAGGGTAGTCAGCTGCGGTCGTGGAAACGTTGGAGATGCCCTTTGCTCACATGCGATCCCCACATATCATTGACAAAGCAAGACGACCCGGCATGGTCTTAGGTCCTGGGGATGCAGTTGGCCGCGCTACACCACTCCGTGGACACGTCGCTGCGCGCGCGCACTTCGGCGCCCCGTGCATCCTCGACGAGCCGGGTGTTGATCTGCTGGTCGTGCCACAGGGCTAACGCCACCCTCGGCACACTGAAATCGACCATGTCCAGCGACGATGAGCGTGTCGCTCACAGCGGTCGCCCTTTCCAGAGGCGGTGCTGGAGCTGTGCCACGTTGCTGGCCCCCACGACCCACATGAACGGTTGCCGGTGGCGAGGAGGTCGTGGGCCAGCTCCTCCATTGGACTAGTCTGTGCCATGCCGTCCCGACAGGTGTGCCCTACATGTCGGTTTCCCTGTTTTCCCGGCCATATTCGAGCGTCAGTGCTCTGCGTTGCGCATTAGGCGCAGAACATGTGGTTATTGTGCCCTCGTTCAAATGTGGTACAGTACCAAGTTGTTACCCTAGCCCCAAGTGTTGTGGTTTTGGGTACGGCACCACCTTTTTCCTTTTCAAGTAGTGAAGTGTAACACTTGATTAAGTAGCCGGATGGTGTGCTAAATGTAGGTGTCCGACTGTTTGAAAGAATAATTGAGGTATGCCAGGTCCGTGCCCGCATTTAGGGGTCCAACTTACCATGTTTCGGGAGTAGTAACTATACTAGTCCTTGCGTACTCCCTCTGTTTTTATTTACTCCACATTTTAGCTTTGCTCAAAGTCAAACTTTGTAAACTTTGACAAAGTTTATAGACAGAAATAATAACATATACAATAACAAATCAATACCATTAGATTCATTATTGAATATACTTTCATATCATATATATTTTCTATTGTATATGTTCATATTTCTACTCCTACTAGCAAGATGCCCGTCTGTTGCACGTAACATCAAGATGCATTTGTATGACTAGTTTATCTTGTGACAGAAAAGGATGAACGAGGGAAGGCCTTATTTACAAATGTGGAGAGGTGTGTGGGTACCTTTTTGCAAAATTGCCATAGTTTCCTTCCTATCTATCAGATATAAATCGGCCGGCCTATATTGCAGGATGGCAGGCACACCATCATCACCAACTCTGTTTTTTATAAGAGTCCGTCCAATTTATATCTGACGGATAGGAAGGAAACTATGGCAATTTTGCAAAAAGATACCCACACCCCTCTCCACATTTGCAAATAAGGCCTTCCCTCATTCATCCTTTTCTCCCACAAGATAAACTACTCATACAAATGCATCTTGATGTTCCGTGCAACGCACGAGCATCTTGCTAGTCTCTACTTGTAAAAAAACAGAGTTGGTGTTGATGGTGTGCCTGCCATCCTGCAATATAGGCCGTCCGATTTATATCTGACGGATAGGAAGGAAACTATGGCAATTTTCCAAAGAGATACCCACACCCCCTCCACATTTGCAAATAAGGCCTTCCCTCGTTCATCCTTTTCTCTCACAAGATAAACTACTCATATAAATGCATCTTGATGTTTCCGTGCAACGCATGGGCATCTTGCTAGTGTAGATAAAAAGCAGAGTTGGTGATGATGGTGTGACTGCCATCCTGCAATACAGGCCGTCCAATCTATATCTAACGGATAGGAAGGAAACTATGACAATTTACCCGCACTCCTCTCCACATTTGCAGATAAGGCCTTCCCTCGTTCATCCTTTTCTCCCACAAGATCTTGATGTTCCGTGCAACGCACGGGCATCTTGCTAGTTTTCTATAAATTTGGTCAATTTTTATGAAGTTTGACTTCAGTCAAACCTAATATGCAGAGTAAATAAAAACAAAGGGAGTATCTTACTCCGTGACCAAGACAGAAGGGAAAATGAGACAACTTATTGTTTATTTGAGCCGTTCAAGTATAATCATGCGGCGTTGCTTATTTCTTATTCCTCTCCAACCCTGTTCTCCATCGATCATGCCGCCCTCTAGTCGAGTCCATCCTCCCGCATGCGTCATTTGAACATTCCGCCGAGTATCATTCGCATGTGGGCCTAGACCATGCTTGTATTTCCAATGTTGTAATTTGTCCGACATGCATACAAACAAACGGTTCGTTTAAAGTTTCACTTTGCCTCCACTACGTGTTGCTTCCCGTCTTAGTTTTGACATCCCATTCGGTTCATGCCCCGACACATCTTGACGAGATCGATTGATGTTGAGAGATCAATTGCGTGTCGTGCAAGGAGATAAAGGTTTGGTCTGTTTCTATGATAGAAATAACCCGTGGGGGGGGGTCTGTGGGGATCAGAGGGAGTATATTGTATGTTCATAAGCGAAACGAACGTATTGTACCCACCCTAGTCCTCTTTCAATCGATCTCCGGACCCCGAGATGAAATCGAGAGAAAATGAGTGGGTGCATGGGTGAGACCTAAGGCAGATTCAAAATTTTGAACCGATGATCATAGCATCCGCAAATCATATATAAAGGGTATTCAATGTTTGTTTCGCTTTTGAACATACAATATACTCCCTCCGATCCTTTCTAGTTTACATATAAGTTTTATGTGTATCAAAGTATCTCTACTTTGATCAAACTTACAGAAAAAAGTATCAACATTCAACGACGCCCAATCAATATTGTTAGATTCATACGTACTCCTAGATTTGTATTCAAACAGAGATGGTTTCCAATTTGCTTTCAACCACGTGAATGTGCTTGTTCTCGCGCATGCTCTTCCTACTAGGATTTCGCCATGTATAGCCAGTCCAATAGTAACTTACTTAAGCTCCCTGTCCAATAGTACTAGTGGAGTACTGGCAACATATGTAGTAGAGTATGCAGTGCTCATAGTATTCCCTCCTTCCATTTATATAGGGCCTAAGAGGAAGTCTAATAAGGCCTAGTCAGCAGGCTATAAGACTTTTTCATGTCATTAAAATCCTACTTGGAGGAGTGAGAAGAGAGGAGAGAGAGTGAAGCGGGCTCTTATATTCTACAGCCCGGCTATAACACATAGATCAAGAAAAAATAGTATGCATGCAACTCTCTTCCAATCATATACCTTGTCATGCAAATATTAAATGCTTAGAGCCAACCTAATAGCCATTCTAAGAGCCAACATACATGGCACTTTTGCCTATGTGGATGAGAGAGATGTGAAAAAGTAAGGGGAGTGAGCTCTCATGCAAGAGCCTAGGTATATATGCATTCCTAGGTGAATACAATAAATATGAAGAAACAGATAGAGAGGAGATGGGAAAAAGTACTAATACAATAGCCAACCTTATATATTATTTTTTGCGGGAAATAGCCAACCTTATAGCCCACACTATTGTATGAGTGCATATAGATGATGGCTATAGATGACATGGCAGTTCCTTATAGCCATCGGCTGGCTATATTATTAACCATGCTCTAATGCGTTTTTCAAAACCGCCTTTGACTATTGACAAGATTAATAGTACATGAGATGTATAATGTGAAAATTATATCATTGGAAGCTCCTTTCACATACGAATTTGAACGTATCCTTTGTGTAAGTTGCATGTCATATATTATTACTCTAACATTTGGTTAAAGTTAGCCTCGAAAAACGCATTAGGCCCTATAGATGGAAGGAGGGAGTAGTAGTGGAAGTGGATCCTCTGATGTAGGTATCCCTGCCTTACCCTCCCTTTCGGTCACTTACTGGCGGACCCCATGCTTGCTAGGCCCCGCATGTCTGTTACTCAATGGATTCGGCCACGTCAGGGGATCCTCATCCATAGTATACTCCCTCTGTTTTTATTTACTCCGCATAAAACGGAGGAGTGGTAGTATAAGTGACGCGGGCGGGGGAGGGGAAGGGACGTCAGTTTGCTCTCAACTGCGGTCCCACAAGTGAGCAAAAGGGCAAGACGAAGCGCGTTCCATTTGGTGAATGACGTGGAGGGTCTAGCATGTGGGGGTGCAACGCGAACGCGAGAAAATCGATGCACGGTCAAAACCGATTGACCGGTCATCACCGGAACCACTATTCACACCAGAACCTTCGCTGCTCGGCCTAAGCCAGCCACTGCCCCAAAACCACACCTCCTCTCCAGCCCATTCCCCCACCTTTCGATCCCCTAGACCGCATCAAGCGTCCCCTAGTTCGCCGGAAAGCCATGGTGCCCACAAGATCACGTACTACAAGATGCTGACGCCGGAGCGCCGCGCAGAAATTGCGGCTGCGGTCGGCGCCACAGACCTCCGTTCCCAAGCTCGCTTTGCGGCAGGCCAATCCTCAAGTTGTCTAGAGGAAGCTACGAGGAGGAGGAAGCCGATCCAATGTTCATGGTGGAAGTCGCGGCGCAGAAGGCCCCCGATGGGTATGAGACGATGGACGCCGACTTCGTGCCGGCGTCCGGGTCCCCCATGGTGCAGGCGGACCAGCGGTTCAAGCTGGCGATACTAAAGGAGGACCAGGAGGCGGAGACTCAACTCGACGCGGAGCGCGCGCATGCCGCTGCCATCGAGGCTCTCCTGCAGGCGGAACCAGATGTCGTGGATGTGAACCGGGCGGCAAAGGCTCAACTTGACGCGGAGCGCGCGGATGCCGCTGCCATTGAGGCCCTCCTGCAGGCAGAACTGGACGTCCTAGACTTGAACCGGGCGGCGGAGGCTCAACTCGACACGGAGCGCGCGGATGCCGCTGCCATCGAGGCCCTCCTGTTCGCGGAACTGGATGTCCTGGACTTGAACCAGGCGGCGGAGGCTCAACTCTACACGGAGCGCGCGGATGCCGCTGCCATCAAGGCCCCTCCTATAGGCGGAATCGGATGTCCTTGACTTGAACCGGGCGGTGCTCTCGTGCGTGCAGAGCGCCCGCACGCTCCGCGTGAACGAGTAGCTGGAGGCCGAGGACAACCACGATGCGGAGACACACGTCGGCAGCTATAGCTGGTTCGCGCCGGCGGCCACAGACGACGAGGCCGTCTCGTTCCGCGAGCAGTGATAGTTTTTCTTTATGTTGTTGTTTTTAGGGATCTTTTGCTATGTAAAAACATATATTGTTATGCAAGTCGCCTGACTTTCATCATTTGGGTCTGTCTACCGTTTCAGGCGGTTGGATGAATATCCTACGTCTCCTAACCCTTCTTCCTCACCTCTTCTTCTTCCCCAACAGACCACCGCACGGGCCGTACGGATCCTCCCCAACATGCGGTTGGATAAACATAATGTATGAACAAAAATTATCTGTCAGCGGTAGCACGTGTCAGTGAGGGTGCGTTCCCTTGGTTGGGTTTGCGGCGTGCAAGAGCGACTGTGTGAGGGTGCGGTGCGACCGCAGCGTGCAGGAGCGACCGTGTGAGGGTGCGGTGCGACCGTGACAGCCGTGCACAAGTGTACCTCCTTTTCATTTTGAAAACTTTAGGCAAGGTTGGCAAAAATGTGTGGCGAAGTATGGCAATGCAAGGCCTAGACCCAAATAGGATAAGTACGTACGTACTAGGAGTACTAGTGTTAAAAAAGAAAGGCGGGGTTTTCCTCCGCGGGATTAATCGATACAAATCCTCGTTTGATGTGTCAATTAATGCGTATTTTTTCTCCAAAGCCCAAAGAGCTAACCATCTCACTCCTCATGGCTTGATTAATGCAGCGCCATGCAAACCAACCTTCTCACTTCCGCATGCATGCAAGGGTATATTAATGTCCTTGGTTGCTAGTACGAGGCAAACCCCATCAATTTTGCCTCGATTAGTGTTAGTGGACTTTTGCAAATTGTAATTTTGATATACTGGCCTTGTGTACAAAAAACTGGAGGTAGTATCCATTTGACTTCCTTCCCCATTGCGGTGACATCGACGATATCTCGAACGTTGTGGTTTGGCGAAGTGCGTCCGACAGAGAACACCATTGAGGAAGACCACAGTAAGTCGTTCGCAAGTGCCGCCTGCAAGCCGAGACAACCGCCTTATTTGCATTCAGGAAGTCCGTTGAACCAAAGGACACGTAAATGTACTAGTACTACTAGTACACAATAGCATCGTCCGTCCAGCTTAGTGTGGTGAGGTGGTTTCTCATAGAAGACGATGGAGAAGCGGAGTCAACGAAGAGTGAAATGATGGTTGCTTCGCCGTGCTTTGTGATTTGATGCCTCACTTCTTTGTGATTTGTGATAGAAGGGACAGGGGAGTAGACTCTGTGCTCTATACTATACATGCATCCAAGCACGGGAGTAAGAGGAGAGACGTTGCATTTTTCTATTCCTTCAATCAATCAATCAGGGAGCTTCGGTTCCATCTTTTTGGCTTTGGCAGCACCGTCCACAATGGTTCCCATCGATGACAAAAGCTTTTTTCACATTTGGCTATACATTGCGGATGCCCTTAACCGTACCACTTGGTTTTGCTCCTGTGTGCTATCTATACAAATCTCAATTATATTGATCTAAAAAATTATGGAATCAAGATTAGTAAAAAGGAGGTGATTTTGCCGCGTGGATGGCGGGGGAGGTTTCTTATTTTTAGAGGACGTTGGCCTGGCGGTTTGCTAACATGCGGTCCCATGTGTCAGTGCTTTACCAAGCCGATCCGCGTCCCACATGAGGCAGAACAACGGCAGAAGGAACACGTGGTTAACTTGAAGAAGATGAGGGAGAAGCGGATTCAGCAACAAGTGAAATGATGGTTGCTTCGTCCCTCCAACTTCTTTTTTTACTAGCATTATTATTACTTCGTCCCTCCAACTTAACTGCGGGAAAGGTGCAGCTTTGTGATTTGACACCTCATTGCTCATTACTACGCTGGCACCATGACTAGGGTGCTTCACCCCTGCTGCTCTGCACTGTATTTCGGTATGGCACGTGGACCCGGTAGCTTGATGTCCCACATGTCGGCGAAAGGGACTAGAACATTTATGAAAGCGAGCACTGCACTCTTACGACGGAGGAGTACATGACACGGCGGCCCAGTGAACTGTCACTTGTACTGTATAGTACTATAGTTTTGCTGTTTCGCACGATCCATCGATACCAACCCGATTAAACAGGAAAGGGCGGGATTTTTCCCGCGCGGTAGATGATACTGGCCATACATTTCAAAGGCAATTTTAATGTATGCAAACTGAATAATTAAGTAACAATATGATATCTAGTAAAACTAAAAACACATATGATTTATTGTGTTAGAGTGTAGTAGTAGTGTTGTATTGCATAGTTGTTAGATGTAACATGCGAGAACGTGTAGAGATGTAGTTTTGGAGGGCCTATAGAGAGAAAGCGTGATACAGTCACCGAACTTCAGAATACGTTCATTACGGTCACTGTATACGTTTTGCGGTGATTATACGGTCACTTGCTCACCGTTCAGCATCGGATTGCACTCTGTTGACCGGCCAAATAGTCTGCGTGGCACCATGTTGACTAGTTAAATTGACCACATTCCTTGTGGGTCCCACCTATCAGTTCGCATAGGAAAAAGGTCAGATAAACACAAATTTACGCAGGCGCGACAAGACTCCAACCTGTGCGCGGAATCACCTCGTTGTGTATGTGTCTGTTAGGGCCTGATGTGTGCGCATGCACGTGTAGGTTGAGCACTTGAGCGTGAGAGTGTGTGTTGGTCATGTGGTGTGTGCATGCATGCGTGCGTGTGTGCGTGTGAGTGTTGCGTGCGTGCGTGGCTGCGTGTGTACGTGTGTGTGTTGCGTGCGTGCGTGGCTGCATGTGTTCGTGTGAGTGTTGCATGCATGCAGTTCTTGTGCATGCGTGCATGTGTGTATAATCACCACACCAGCTCTTGTGTGTTAAAACAGATGGCTCAGCATACCAATAGAAGGCCACCTTGTCCGCTGTGCCCGCGGTCATGACTTCGAACCACCGTCCAATATTTTTTTGTCGTTTGTTTTCATTCTTACTAGCAAGCTGCCCGTGTGTTGCATGTAAATCAAGATGCATTTGTATGACTAGTTTATCTTGTGAGAGAAAAGGATGAACGAGGGAAGGCCTTATTTGCATATGTGGAGAGGTGTGTGGGTACCTTTTTGCAAAATTGCCATAGTTTCCTTCCTATCCGTCAGATATAAATCGGACGGCCTATATTGCAGGATGGGAGGCACACCATCATCACCAACTCTGTTTTTTATAAGAGTGTAGAGTGTAGATGTAGATGTAGAGTAGATAAAAGTGACAGGTGGGCCCAATGGTAGTGAGATAATGTGATGCAACACTAGAGGTGCCACGTGGAGCGTTTAACTGGTCAACTAGTCGTGTGTTGAGCAAATACAGATCTGTACAGTGAGCCTGTGACTGTATAATAACCACAAAACATAAATGGTGACCGTAATGAGTGGATTCTGAAGTCCAATGTACGTATCGTGCTTTCGCTTCAAATACAATGATCGTCACTATATATATCACGAGAGAAAGATGAAACATGCGTGAATGTGATGGGGGCTTACTTTTAGGGGACCTGGAGATAGTTTGTGTGTGTACGTGAGAGGGGCGTAGAGGGGGTGTATGCGATGGAGAGACAGATGCTCTTCATTTCTCTTTATTATGACTTACTTTATATATAGTATAAAAATATAAAAATTCACAGTGCGGAATAAATATCATTGTGGGCACCATGCAATGCAAATTAACGTTCATACTCCTCCATATAACTTTGTAATGTTGTATATATTTAGAAATTCTAAAAAAAATTGGCCACACTTTATTCAAAAGGAATGTTGTATGCGAAATAAACATGAAGAGAAAGCTTTTTATATCAATGGGGTACGTGATGTAACATGTGTGAATGTGTAGTTGATGTATTTGGCAGGGTCTAGAGAGGTATGTGTGTGTATTACGTATTCGAGAGAGGCATGGATAGAGGGGCCGGCGGGGGGAGGGGGTGTGGGAGAGATAGCACGAGAAATGAGAGAGGTCTAGAGAGAGAGACGAATATGATGTCACGGCAAAAGATTCCCTTGAGTGTGTATATGCAAGGGGGAGGGGATAGAGGCACGAGGAGAATTTTTTGTGTGGTGTCTATGTTGGTGTGTGTGGGTGTGAGATCAGAGGGCAGAGGGTGTGTCACCGCGTGAGGTCCGGTGCGTCGAGGTGAGGCCCTTGGTTCGGTTCCGTCCTGCGCCACATTGGTCGGCCCGCGACGCATTTAGGGAGACCCATGGATGACTAGTCGTACAAGACAAAGATAGCAGAATTGTGAAGGACTCTGTGTCCACTGACAAAGCCGGCTAGGATTTGTAACCCTAGGTTCTCGGACTAAGGTAACCCCTTATCTCTGATATTACTATTCATCCAACCTAACTTTAAGGGGCATCCTACAGAATGTTCTGCTAGAATCATACTCGTCGATTAATTAGGAAGAGAGGTGTGAGACAATGCGTGAGAGACAGGCCTAAAGATAATGTGCATATAGGAGACACGTAGGCAGGTCTATGTATATAGAATGGGTCGATGGGGATTGTGCGTGCGTATGCTTGTGAGAGGAAGAGTGCTTGTGATAAAGGTTAGTGAAAATAGTCGTAAATGGTTACGAGAGGGAGGGAGGGTTATATCGAGAGCTGTCTGCGAGAAAGACACCCCGGGAGAGAGTGTGTGAGCATGTGTGAGAGACCACCGACGGAGAGTGAAACTACACGTAAAAGACTGATGTACACATAGATTAAAGATATAAATTGTATCCAAATATTAGGATGGGATCATGATGTTTGCAATTCGCGTAAGGAACGGTCATTGATCCATCAAACATCTAGATTCTATTGAATTTGAGCATGTCTATGTTATTATTCGACATAATTGATCCACATAGTTAGTATTTTGAACTCCAGACAATTCATCGCTTTAGCAATCGAATAAAAACGTGAGTATAGTTCATGTTGTGTGTGTAAAGCACATTATACATACGAAAGTTACACAATGAACATTATAAATAGCTAGCTATGAACTAGCATACATTTGAATTCAACTTAAGGTGGTTTAAAAAAATCGAATTCAACATGAAGTCCATTCAATTATTTGAATTCGATATCATGGCATTTGTACATCATACCTAAATTATGGGGGCACCAATCTTTGCTCTGATTTTGTACATAATAGCATATATAGTCGTGTACAAAATAGATTCAAATTTAGCTCCTCCATTCCAAAATAATCGTAGTTATAGGATTTTCAGGTGTCAAAATTTGAAAAAGAAACGGATAATTTAATGAGGTTTTCAAACATACAAGGTCAAATTTAACGTTGCCTATTTAGGTCAATCCTCAAAGTTCAAGAGTACTCTAAACGTGATTGCTTCTGTTTCAAAATTTCGAACGAAGCGCCAAAAGAGCCTCTACTCGCCCAAAACCGCGTGAGACCAATGTTTTGTAGTAGAAGGAAATTACTTTTCTAACTCCGACCCATGAAACCCACCGGCCCGACGTCCAAAGGTCTAAACCGGGTTAGGTTTGTAGCTTCATCTAGACACCACGCAACCGCCTCCGAAAAACATTCATACACAATGGCCGCCTAAGCACACATGCGCGCAGCCGAAATCGCTCCCGCCCACTATTTGGGACACCTGGGATTACCATCCTACCCCCGACCCGCAGTAGGTCCGAAATTTAAGAGGGGGCAAAGTTTGCACTTTCCCCAAATTTCAAACAAGCGCGTCCCATCTGTTAGAAAAAGCCAAAAACAAGCACGTCCCAG